>NC_045605.1:48741870-49042703 GCF_009762305.2 Zalophus californianus
ATGACTTTTATTTCTTTGTCATGCCTGATTGCCCTGGCTAGAACCTCCGGATCAATATTGGATAGAAGTGGCAAGGGCAGCCATCCTTGCCTTGTTGCTGACCTTAAGGGGAAAGCATTCGCTCTTTTGCCATTAAGTATGATGTCAGCTGTGGCTTGTGCAGCTTTTAAAATCTATTTTTAAGTGATAAAACAAGTCTCTCATTGCTGTACTGTAAAATACTGCCCCCTACCTACCCTTCTTTCTTCCTATGCTCTTTTTCTTCATCTCCTTTCCTTTTTCTTTCTGTCCTAACAATTCTGGCTTGTGAGCATCACACAGAACCTCAGGTTATGGTCAACAGATGTTACCATGAAAAACAAAAAGAAGAAAGGCTATCATTTTTTAGGACTTTTGAGCCCAAATCACAACACTGCCCCTCATATTTTGAAGTAGAAGTGTCACAGGGTGGCCCAATCATTGACACATCATTTACTTTACCCTAAAACATTCGGGTGAAACAGGAATTTATTTAAACATAAGGTGTCCCTCTTAAAAAAAAAATGAGGGTATGTGTCATCATGTATGGAGTCCTTTCAAAATAAATACTATTTACAAACAAGAGAGCAGGATTTTTCACTCCTTCTTAGTGAGAATTTAAGGATAGAGCTCCTCTTTGTTTCATATATATAGTTGAATATATATCAGAGAATTTTTGTTGAATACCTACTATATGCCAGACACAGGGCTAGAACTTGTGAAAGATGCAAAGTGTAACAAAGGCCCTTCTCTTCAAGAGCTTATAACATCTATGAGAGCTCAGATGTCTTTTTGATAAGGCTAAGACATGTGTATTAGGCTTTTTAATCATATTGTCAAATACTATTAGGTAATGCCAAAAAACAGAATATAAATTCTAGGACTTAAATGACTACTGAAGGAGGACCAGTGACCATGTGGAAAGGGAAACCCTGGACCAACAGTCATGAGGGTCAAGTAACTTGGGTTCTAGTTTGAGTTCACTATTAAGTCACCACTGCTCTTTGGGCCTCATTGGCAAAATAATAGCTTTGAACTATATCCAGGATGTCAGGCAAGTTTCACTTCCTATATGGTGGATTGATCGTGATTGTGGATTGATAGTTTCTTGTGGATTGATAATTTCTACCTGAAATATTTTGTTGAAAATTATTCTGAGACCATGTATGACCTCAGCAGGAGAAAAAAAACTGCCATGATTGACTATTCATCCCTAGCACAACATTGAGAATTGTTCTCTGTTTGAAGTCCGTAGGTTCAATGATTTTTAAGATACCTTCCAACAGTAATTCTCCATGAGCCTGTGAGTTAAGAAATAATAGATCAAAGTTTTCCAAATCCCCATGAGAACAATACATCAATGAGAAGACTCTTGCCCAAGGTAGAAAGTAAAAGATGATTAAGAGAAAGTCTGCTGAAGAAAGAGAGAGACCCACTATGGGGAGAGCTGAGAAGTTGGGTCAGGAAAAGCCAGTCACCTTGAGCCAAGGACACGGACTACAGAACTTAGTTATTGTCACAAAAGCCTCAGTCTGGGACCTAGGGATAAACTCAACATAAACTGAGGAAGAAGGGGCATATGGATGGCTCTGTCAGTTAAGCGTCTGCCTTCTACTCAGGGTCCTGCGATCGAGCCCTGCATCGGGCTTCCTGCTCAGCAGGGAGCCTGCTTCTCCCTCTCCCTCTGCCACTCTCCCTGCTTGTGCTCTCTCTCTCAATAAATAAATAAAATCTTTTAAAAAACTGAAGAAGAAAACTACTTGGAATGAGAAAGAGAAGGGGATATTTGAAAGGACCCTGTCATTAGCTGGCATTTACACATTGTGAAACATGAGTTCAAAGGGAGGCCATGGTTGCTGCCCTGGAGAAGCTTAAAATCAGTTCATATGGATAAAGCAGGTTGTGGCAATGGCCTTAATAGAAATATGTATAAGAGCTATGAGAATTCAAATTAATGGGTATAGGAATGGCCAGAGAGCACTTCATAGAAGAACTTAGACTTTGATTGACTTATCTGTGCTTGAGTTATTTTTCTAGAACTATCCATTGATTTAAAAATACTGAATGCTGTGAAACAGCAGGTATTGTGCTAGGTGTGTTGTAGGACAGCAAAGTAAAAAGTACAGCCTGTTTAATTAAAAAGGCAAGGTCTCTCATTTCAAGGAGCTCACAAAGAGAAATATAAGAAAGCTGGCAATACAGTATCACTGATGATTCTCAGAAATTTAAGGAATTAACAGTCCTTATTTGAAGTATCTGGAGACTGTGCCTCAAGAAGATGAGCTAGTTTACCTAAGATCACACAGCTAACAGGTACAAGTGTCAGATTTGCATTCAGAACATTTTGATAGCAGAATGTCCATTTCTTCACACTATATTTTTTTGGAAGTCAGGAGAAGGACAGTTACTAATCATGCCTTGGGTAAGAGAGAAAGCTTCCAAAAGAAGGTGGTACTCAAACAAGATTTTGAAGTCTGAGTAGGAGTGTGCCACACATAGAATACAGCATGAACATGAAGGTGGAAAATGTAGGCATGTTAGAGTGAGGCCAAGCAGATCAGGGACACCAGATGGATGGTGTGGTTGGTGTAGTGGTAGGTGTGGCAAATGGGGCCGACCAGGAAGGTCTGGAAGGTCAGGCAGCTTGTATGGAAAGCCTGGTTTGAGCGGGAAGCTCACTGAATTTGGAGAACATCCAGGAAGAAATCAGAGGCTCTCTACTGAAAGTGCTCATTTGCTACAAATGAAGTGCCCAGGCTTTCAGTCCACTCTGTGTGCCTGCACAAAGTTTGTGTCTACACATGCAAAGACAAGTGGACAATTGTGTCAGTAACCCACATCATTCCAGCCTACCCAGACCCCTAAGCTCAAAGTGGCCATCTGTTTGGATGGGTCTCCTTGAGAACTATCTCAGTTTCCCAGATCCCAATGCAGGCAGGCTTCCCTGAGAATGTCGGTTAAATTCCTAATGAGTCTCTACTCAAACTACCCTCTGTTGAAAACTTAATCACTCCCTTACTTACTTTCATTGGTCTTCTTTTTTCATCAATTTCATAATCAGCCACTCTGTTATCTATTAAGACATTTAGGAAATAATATGATCTTCACAATCAAGCTGTTCTCCATTGAAAAATCAATGAGTATTTAGTGATTTATGCTAAATTTTGTTTCATTTTATTTAAAAATTCCTATAATTTAAGGAAGGGAATTATATATTTGAAAGAGTATCAATAGCCTTACTAAATGCCAGCCATGTGCAATGTGTAAGTGCCTCCTTTGCGCTGCAAATCCTTTCCAAAGTAAAGGAGATTGTAAGTAAATAACTAGTGCTATTTCGTCACAGGCTGGCACAAAACAGAGATGAAGATGTTATTCCAATAGTAAGAATGTCCATTGCAAAAACGCAGCTCATGTAATCTTTTAATCACCACAACAAAATATGAAGGGAAATCACTTGTTCCCTTTTTACAGATTTAAAGAAACTAAGGTTGGGATGCCTAGCTCTCTCTCTCTCTCAAATAAATAAATAAATAAATAAATAAATAAATAAATAAATAAATAAATAAAATCTTTAAAAAAAAAAAGGAAGGAAGGAAGAAACTAAGACAAAGAAATCTGAACCCATGTCTGACTGATTCCAAAGCCCATAATCTGTTTACTGTAGCATGTCCTCTTCCTAGTAAAACCATGTCACTTGGTACATTTTAAGAAAAATGAAGAAGTATACTGAATTGGGTTTATTAAGCTTTGTCAAAAACTGACTTGGACATAAGCTTAAATCCTGAAAGGCAGAAGCTGCTTTCCCAGATGATGTACATGTTTCTGGATGGGAACTTCTCACTTTGAGCTTGGGGCTGCACACTTCCTCTAATTGTGGCCTGCCAGAGGGACCAGTCTTGGCAAATGTGTTCATTCAGTCATTCAATAAACCTTTATTAGACGCCAGTACAAGCAGCTTGCCAGGCCATGTGGACCAAGCCGAATAAGAGATCGTCACTGCCGTGAAGAAGCAGGGATACTGGGGGAGAGAAGGAGTCCCCACAGGGAGCGAGTGATTAATACTAAACAAGAGGGACAAGAAACTTGCTCTGAAGTTCAGAGGAGGAGATTCTGGCTTGGAAACTGGGGGATTTTGAATTTGGGGGGAAGAGGGTGTGGGGAGACCTTAAAGGATTAGTAAAATTTGCAAAGGGGCAGACGGGGGGTAGGAATAGGATACAGGATACTTAGGAGGGAAAATATTGTTTACTTTCATTGTAAGCAGCAATTTATGAAGAGGAATAAAAGGACTCGGAAGTGGAAAGTTATACTCAAATCAGTTCTGGTGCCTTAAATTTTCTAGGAAACTTGGACTTTATCCTGTAGACAGAGAATTTTAATGGTTGAACCCAACCTAGTGATTTCCCCTGGGCTTGCACCCTGAATGTACTTGTGTTGCTGCCCAAATGTCAATCCCTGGCAAAGGTCCAGACTTATTCATCTTTGAGCTGCTAGCACCTAGCATCGTGTCCACCAGAAGCATTCTGTCTGCTCAGTCCTCCTTTCTTGGAGGAAAGGAAAGTGAATGATCAGAAGTAAATGTCCAAGAAATCAATCTGGGTAACTGTGGGAAGGACTGATTGGAGGGGAGAAAGACTGACAGGGGGAGATGTTTGAGAAAGCTTACTCCAGTATTCTGGGTGTGAGATTTTGAAAATCTGAACTTAAAACAATGGCAAAAGGAAAGAAAAAGGAAACAATTGCTAAAGAGATCAGAGAGGACTGTCATCCTTGGACATCTGACCTAGTGGTTCCTAATATTATTCTGTTTCCTTTTCCAAAGCCTCGAGCTCCCTTTAAGAGGGAATATTGACTGTGGGAGAGGGCATGGGACACAGGTGGAGCTATGGGGATAGGATCATGGCAGCCTCCCTGAATCAAATGGAGCTAGCACTGAGAAATCTCAGTTCTACTTCATGCATTCTTGGAAGTTTCCCTATGACCACTGATTCCTACTATGTCATTTACAGATAAAGACACTGAGAATCATTTTTCTGGGAGACACAGAGAGTTGGTAGCAGAGCCTACCATTGTATCATTTATCAAAAAACTGACTTGGCAGTGTTTTGTTAGCAAGTAGGATTTATGTTTGCTTTACCAGGATGAGTTATAAGAATTGCTTTTGTAACAACTTCAAAGTGACATTTGAGTTTCAAGGGAAAGGTCATTACCGCCCTCAAAAGAAAGCTCCTTAATAGCACCAGTCTTTGGATGGCTGGAGCCCCATGAAGAGCTCAAATGTCCAAGAGTAAGTCAGAGATTTAGGGAAGGAGAGTGAAGGAACACCATATTGCCCCACTCCGTGGGGCATCAGAAAGGCAACATTTCTCCTCAAAGAAGCTACTGATTCCAGATCTGCTGTGTAGAATCAATTTCCAAAAGAAGGCAACCCTAGGAAGCAGGAGTCCATTTTGATAATGCAGGTGAGACATGAAGAAGGCCATCCTAGGACCATAGAGTAGCGATAGGGAGGAAAGAAGAGACCAGAAAATGGACCACCTACATCAACATTAGTTGAGACTCTCATTGAAAATGAACGTGCCCAGGCTCAACCCCCGTCCTTTGGAATCAGAACCTCTGGGGATGGGGATACGAAAGCTACATTTTAACAAGCTACCCAAGGGTTTCTTTGAGCTTGCAGAAATTTGAGATATGAAATTTGAGGTACGTAAGTGTAATGGAAAGCTTTGATATCAGACTGACCAACTTCTGCCATAGTTATCATAATATGTCTAAGTTTCAATTACCTCATGTGTAAAACTGGAGATTATATTAAAAGATATAATATATATATAAAGTACCTAGAAATGTTAGTCTATCTCTTCCCCCTGCCCACCACCCCCTGCCGCCACTACCCACATGCACACATATCTCAAACTTGCCCCCTTTATAAGGCTAGAATGAGCAACCTCCTCAAAGTACTCTATTCCTTAGATTCTAACTCCCCTTTTGCACAGATGAGAGGAAGGAAGAGCTGTCACAACTTTGCCCTACACCCATCTGCATAATGGGTGTTTTTGACTCTGTGCTTGCTGACCTTGAAGTTAAGCAGGAAGGGGGAGGTGGCAGCACAACTGATCTCACTCAGTCCTCAAACTCCTGCCCCTGCCTCTGCCTGCAAGTCAGGAGTGTTTCTGAGTTTTCTGCTATATTGCGTAGCTACCTATGGGAAATTCTAGAACCCCTGCATTTCATTCAGTACACTGAATGAACATCTGTAAATTGCCTTATTGTCTACAGGGTTTTTTTTAAATAGGCATTGCTCATTTGTGTTTTACAAAAATCCTGTGAGGTATGTATTCTTAATATGCTCTTTTTTTCAATGAGAAAACTGAAGTTTAGAAAGGATACATAACTTACCCAAGCTCATAGAGCTAGTAAGTGACAGAGCTGGGCCCTGCATGATGTCATATTGGGTGAGGAAAATAGAGTAATGGATTCTTTAAGGCATTTTTTATGTATGAACTCATTCTAGATGTTATTAGCATAGCTAATTCTATCTATTCAATTAGTGATGCTACTAGGGCTGAAGTAATAGAAATAGGAGATGTATAATTTGTGGTTATATAAATAACAAGTATAGTTTCATCAGATGAGAACACTAAGCTTTTGTTAAGTTTTCTTCCCGCTATTAATTCAGAATGTTAAGTATTATTCAGAGAATTTGGCTCAAACCCATTTCTGCTTTAAAGTTAATCATGAATACATTCCGATTTACTACAGAGCTTCCTTTAACCTGACTCTTTAAGGCAAAAGGCCCGGAGTTGCACCTTAGAGCTTGCGTATTTCATTTTGCAGAAGTTTTTAACTCACCGAAAGCTAAAACATCAGTACTGAAAGATAAAGATGCAGGATTGACTACCCAGTCATCTGACTTCCTCACTATGGTGATTATAGCCAGACTCTTAGCAAGCAAAAACAGTATGTATTTCTTGCCTCTTTTCAACTGTGTACTGTTTACATGTGGGTAAATTGTTTTTTAATGACAGATCATGTAATGTCTGAAACATTTCAACATCAGCTTCTGCTTAATACCTAATTACTTTACTCTTTCATTAGAAAAAAAAAGGCTCTGAAATGTAACTGTCCTGGATCCTATATTTAGTTTTTCTAATGATGTGATCTGGAACCAGTAGTTTCTCTTTCTGACACTCTGATGTTTCAGCTATAATAATAAAATCTGAAGAGTAGATTGCAAGTTCCTTAAAGGCAAGGAATGTGACTTATTTAGGGCCTAAAATAGTTCGTGGCATTCAATCAATAATTATTAAATTAAATAATGTGAGAATAAAGAAGATGATGTATTGAGAGAAAAGTTATGTAAATTAGAAGGTACAGCCCACATGGATTTTGCTGTGGCTTATAAATGGAGAACTGAACGATGTATTATTGCCTTTAAAGGAAGGTTCTCTCAATCTGAGTGTTATTTTCCTTTCACTTCAATAAATAGATTTTGAGTTTCCCCTACATACAGGATATTGCTCTGGCTATGGAGTGGGGACATGGATGAATAAGGCCCTACCTCTGTTGTCCCAGAGCGTCCCTTCTAGTGCATAGATACACACTTCGTTAGAAATCAGTACCAGTTTATGCAGGATACTAAAATAACCACTGAAGTGAACTGGAAACCAACCCAGGGCAGAATCAATAAAACTGTGACTAAAATAAACTTTAAAAAAAATGAAACCAATTTTAGACTGATTTCCAGGTTAAAAGCAGAAAGGTGGTTGTGATGGATCCACTCTTCAGGGATTAAGAAATTCTTCATGAATATTAATCAGTCCTCATATTGGCACAGCACTTTGGTACATTATCCATTTCACTGATGAGGAGGCAGGGGCTGGAGATATGAGTGGCCTGTCCACAGTTACACAGACAAGGGCTGTCTTTTGGAGGTACATGAATACCATTTCATTTATTCAGCAAAGGCTTGTAAGGGGTCTTTCATGTCCAGCATTGTGCTAAGGACAGGGGAAAAACAAAGATGCATGAGGCTTTGGCCTTGCTCTTGGCAAACACTGAATGGCCTGGGAAAGATTTTGATTTCCTAGGAGTTGGCACTCTCCATACCTAATCTGCTCCTCTCAGTGGTCAAGAGACCCCATCCTGCAGTCCTGGCTATGCGAGTGGCCAAGTCATCGAGGCAGGCCAATATTCCTCTGTAAAATGGGATCAATAACAGGTGCAGTGAACTTGCTTCATTAAGATGTGAGATAAACTAGGGTGGCTCAGTCGGTCAAGCATCTGCCTTCGGCTCAGGTCATGATCCCAGGGTCCTGGGATTGAGTCCCTCATCAGGCTCCCTACTCAGCAGGGAGCCCGTTTCTCCTTCTGCCTGCTGCTCTCCCTGCTTGTGTGTGCCCTCTCTCTCTCTCGCTCATAAATAAATAAATAAAACCTTTAATAAAAAAAAAAGGTGTGAGATAAACCAACCTGAAGAGACATAAAGGATATTAAGTCAAGCCAAAATTACACTTCTCGAGAAAAAAATCCCTGTGTGGCTTCTTCCTTATCTCTCTATCCATCAGCTGTCATAATGTAATAAGCACCATGAATCCATCAGCTCACGTGAAGGCATGAGACAATGAAAAGCATATGATGACTAAGGATTATGAGGTATGGCGTTCTGTGCACTTGAGGTCCATTGAGGGGAAAAAGGAAAATTAACTCTTTCCATGCAGCAAGGGCCATGGGTATGCATCGGTGACAATGGAGACGCTATGGGAAACATCCTTTACTTGTTAGTAGTGGTAACATGTACTGCCGTTTCCAGAGTTCTGGGAAATGTGGGTGAAGTGAGAACTCTCCCTGTGGCTGTCTCAAATGTCTTACAAGTACGAATCAGTGTACCTGAGAGCCCATCTCACTTGAAAAGAAGCAAAAAGCTTGCAGATATGCTGTTTGCCTTTCATGTTTTGACAACTGTCTGAATATTTGTTACCACTTGCTGAAACTGGTGTTTGGGCTTTCTTGCTGTGAATGGTGATTTTCCCCAGAAGGCCTCAAGAAGCCACTGTTTCTCCCTGTAATTGGCTTGTACCCACCTGTCACGAAGAATTAACCCCTTAACGAATTTGGAGCACATGTCCCATGTGAATGACACAGCTGTCACTCCTCATTTGGGGAGAAGGTGTTCTGTGAGCACCTCCCAAGCCTAAACCTGCAGGTCCCCATAGAGGTGGAACCCTGGGAGCACAAGTTCAATAAATTACAGTCAGAAAATAGATGTGTTGGGGGCACCTGGCTGGCTCAGTGGGAAGAGCATGTGACTCCTGATGTTGGGGTCGTGAGTTCAAGCCCCACATTGGCTGTAGAGAGTACTTAAATAAAACACTTTAAAAGAAAAAAAGAAATACACCAATTTATGATTGCTACTAAGTGAGACCATGGTTTTGCTAAAGGTAAAGAGCTCTCCTTTCCCCCAGCTGATCCCCAAGAGCTGACTGAACTTCCGTGTTTACCCTCTTCTCAATAAAGGACAAAGTCGGGGCGCCTGGGTGGCTCAGTTGGTTGGGCGACTGCCTTCGGCTCAGGTCGTGATCCTGGAGTCCTGGGATCGAGTCCCACATCGGGCTCCCCGCTCAGCGGGGAGTCTGCTTCTCCCTCTGACCCTCTTCCCTCTCGTGCTCTCTGTCTCTCATTCTCTCTCTCAAATAAATAAATAAAATCTTTAAAAAAAATAAATAAATAAAGGACAAAGTACACATTTGGTATATAAAGGATTTGACTTTGATCACTATTTCTAAAATGTGAAAACAATGTAACTATCATTTACTGAAAGTAGTTATAAACCAGGCATTTTGCTAAATACACTATCAGGACTTTTCTCATTTATTCCTGACAAAACCCTATTAGGGGAGGACTACATAGGAGCCTCTTTTAAGGAAAATAATCCAGGGCTGCCTGAGTGGCTCAGTCCATTAAGTGTCTGACTCTTGATTTCAGCTCAGGTCATGATCTCAGGGTCATGAGATTGAGCCTGGCATCAGATTCTGCACTCAGTGGGGAGTCTGGTTGAGATTCTCTCCCTCTGTCCCTCCCCCTGCACTCTCACTCTAAAAATAAATAAATAAATCTTAAATAAAATAAAATAAGAAAATAATCCTTCTGATCTCCCCTACTGTTGACTAAATTTTTTTATGATGATGCTTCCTAAATATATATAAACAAAATTGAGTACAAATACCATATGCTTATAGCTCTTATCATCTATCCTGTTAAAATAAATTTACAAATTAAATCCCATATATATTTAGTACTTCTATATTACAGCAACAAAATTCAAAATCACAATGTTCATGTGATTGGTGATGCTCCAGTAATACTAAATCTTCACCTGATATGTAAACCTGGTAGCACCTGCTATAGTGGAAGTTTCTTTTGAATTGTAGGGACTGGGTGTTCAGTGAAGACTCAATTCCCACCCTGCTCTTTGTCTACGGGATGCCCAGTGCAAAACCAATGCAGAGGTCCCAGGCTGGCCCTCACTCCTAACCTTTTCCACCCCCATCTCGGACCCCTTAGGAGTTGCTGAATGAATGAGGAGCTCAGTTACCACACTACACGATGCCCTCTGTGGCTGAATCCAATCTCGACAGTTTTCCTTGCCTGCCTCACCATGCAATGCTCAGCTGTAGTCCCATGGCACTGTCTGCGGAGGTGAGCCTGGAGCAGCACCTCTGTCTAGAACCCATCCAAAATGAATTATGCTATTTTTAATCTACCATGGGCTGAGAGATCCAAGGAATAAGGTTTCTTTTATTCTTTTTTTCATTTCATAGTAGGATCTTCCCTGTGATGAAAATGCTTAACACTTTGATGAGTAGATTTTGCAACTTCTCTGTGAGCTGCAAAATTCTTCTTCTTTAAAATTTATAATCCACGTACTTGAAGTTGCTGATTCAGTGATAAAAGAATAGTTCTGAACTCTACATCTGATTTCTGTAGAAAAATTTATACTGGTCATTTATTGCTTGATCACTTCTTGAACAGAAGTAATCATCCAGTAGTACCATATGTAACTGAGGCGTTCACAGTGCAGGCCAGAGCTGCCTCTTGAGCATCTTTCCCACAATTTGTCTGAACCCCGCTTTCCCCTAAATCCTACACTCCATCCAGAAAACTTCGCAGGATTGGGGAAGAGGGGAGGAGAAAAGAGGTGGCTTTGCGCCCCCTATTGGACAACCCTTTCCTCTGCTTGAACTGAGCTTTGCTATTCTAGCTCCACCTGCAGTCTCCTACTCATTCTTTAAATCCCATTTAAAATGGTGCCCCTGAGCCTTCTCCAGCTTCCCCAGTGGCCCTCGCTCCCTCCTCAATGTCGGCTTGTATACACCTCCATCATAGCAATTATAACACAGTGTGGTAATGATTTGCTTAAACTGTGAGCCCCACATTTTGTGTTCCCAATGTTTAGTAGAGACATACTGCTGCAGAGGGGACACACCTGGAGGACAAAACACACCCCACATACCGTTCAGCAAGAGCCAGCCCGAGAAAGTGAGCTTTTGCAATTCTTTTTCCCACAGGGGGTGCCTTTTTCTACTTTGCACCAGACACTTTTGCCTTTGGAACCCTGAATATAATGTTTGGCAAAAACAATAAATGCTTATAGAACAAAAAATAATTACCATTTGTTGAACACTTACCATGGCTAAGCCCATACATGCCTGGTTGCATTTAGAACTACAATAGCCCATGATGGAGGAGGTATTAGTATCCCACTCCTTTGGAGTCTTCAAGTAATGGATATTGCTGTCAAATGGTTATCTCCTAGTAGGATGTGCACTCTTCATCCCCAGCAATGAGAATGGATAAGGAGTAATAATGTTATTAGATGCAATTTCCTGGCACTGTGCTGTGTGATGCAAATACATTTTCTCACAAGTGGAACACAAATGTTATGTGAATGGCATGTGCAAACAAGGTGCAAAAAAATCTTCTTGAACCAGGACAGAGGCAGGAAGAATAAGAAAAAGTGACAGAAACTCACAAGGAAGGAATCAAGGATGATTGCAGAGTTTCTGGTGGCTGCTGAGGGGAAAAATCCTCCCTAGGCACAAGAAGCATTCTCTTTGGCTTTAAAGTGACCATCAGTTACAGTGATGGACTCACCCTGAGATCCCTGGTGTCTCCTATAGAAATAACAATTAACCTGCTGGGCTGCGTCAGCTAACAGGATTAGGAAGGGTGTGTGTGTGTGTGTGTGTGTGTGTGTGTGTGTGTGTGTGTGTGTGTGTAAGAGAGAAAGGGAGGGAAGGGGATAGAGTGTTCTTAAATGAAGTGTTGGGGGTTGTGAAGGTGTTTTTATTCCCTTAAGGTGTGTGTGTGTTTTCATGGTTTTTATCTGCACACTCTAAAATCTTAGAGATGTTCAGATCCCTGCCAAGTGAAAATCTGCACTTTTATCAGCTACTATTTGAAGTTTGGCAAGCAATGTTCAATTTTTCTTTCTCCAAAAAATGAACTATGGCAAAATCTTTGGGCTACTCATATCTCTCACATTAGAACTAAGATATCCTCCCCTCATGAGCTCTACGTGTCTTAGAAAACACAATCCCCTGGCATATAGCATTTGAAGAGCTCCTCCAAGGAAATGTGTAAATAGAAGGCTCAGCATGGGCTGAACAACAATGTCCCAGACAGAAACAACTCTCCATTCACCTGCTACACCACTGAATTCCCAGTGAGGGTTCTAACCCCTGTGACGCGTCCTGCTAAAATGGGGCTATTGGCTGAGGGCCCAGCAGTTTCAACTGTAATGGATTTGCCTTCATTTGTGAGTTACCCCACCTTCCAGAAGCAAGCAAGAGGTGAAAATTACTCAATCAGGAACAACTTTACAAAGAATACTATTTATTATTGTGCTTTACGTATTGGTTTGCCTGTAATTCCTCCTGACACACGGGCGCTGCAAGTGACGTCTTGTGCTCTGGGTCTGCCGTTGACATCGGATCATGGGAGACAAAGAGTAAACTGTCAGCTCCCGAAACTGAGTCATTATCCAAGAGGGTGAAGCTGGAAACATCCAGCTAAAGGAGGGAAGGAAAGGGTGGAATGGTCAGAGGGAGGAGGAAACATCTTCGCAGCATAAAGGACTTTTGAGGTCATTAATTTATCTCCCTGACTGACAGAAGAGGAAGCTGATGCTCAGGGAGGGAACATGACCTTCCTAAGCTCAGGTAGGCAGGAGAAGCTGGGCCAGGAGTCTCTCCTCTGAGTTTCCATAGCATGCATAGCATGAATATCTGCCTCTTGTCCAGCACTAGACAGTAAGCCCCACAAGCAAAGCAAGTTACCTCTCTGAGCCTCATGAGTTACCTACCGGTGGTGATGATGATGATGATGATGATGATGATGGCATGAAGTAGACATTATTATTAAATTTATGACACAGACAAGGACAATAATCTTAGAAAGGTTAAATACCTACCCCCAAGGACACACAACCAGTGAATTGACTCAAACTTGTTAATAAGGAAGATTCTCAAAAAGAAAAAAAAAAGTGTGTCTAGCAGAGAAGCAGTGTGCCTGGGCCTGTCTGACCCCAGGACTGAGCTCTTACCTCTTCCCTGGGCATAATCATCACTTAATAAATACCTGGGAGGATATACAGGTACTGGCCTCACCCTGTAACATGACGTGCCTCCATTTGGACCAAGATTGTGAATGAAGTCACTGGTCCATCCCTTCCTGCCTGCAATACAACATAGCACAACTCCCCTGCCACAGACACCTAGCTGTCAACCAATTCTTCCCTCTACCAACACTGCTTAGGCAACTAGTCTGTACTCAGCCCTGGACAAGTACAAACAGAAAACAAAATAATAGTGAAGCTTGGGTTTCGGAGTCTGAGAGAGCTGAGTTTGAATCTGCTTCTACCACTTACCAATGAGGCAAATGACGTCCCCTTTCTCATTTGTATACATGTAATAATATAGACAGAAGGGTGTGTGTGTGTGTGTGTGTGTGATGGAATTGTGGGGAGGGTTCAATGACATTATTAGTACAAAATGGTTAATAAGACATATACTAACAGTGGCCAGAGAAAGAGCTCAACAATTATTTGCCACTATTAATATTATCGATGAGTTTACATTCAAATTGGAGAACAGATACACTTTGAGTTATCAGAGACAGTCAAGAACCCTGCCTAACTTCTTTGGCTGATTGAATAACCTTGCTCTCTTTCTCCCTCTTCCACTTAGTGAGCAATGACCTATCCTTCACTATCCAGTTGACATTCACCTCCTGCTCCCCTCCACAGTGAAAGTTATCCTGCCTTCCTCATGCCTCTCTAGTACCTTGCGCACACTGTCACAGCATACTAGTTACTTAAGAATCTCTCTGTCACTGAATTGCAAGGTCCTTTGGAGTTTATTACACCTCCAGCGCCTAGCACGGTGCCTGGCTTATACTTATGCTCAGCATATATTTGGTGCATGAATAAATGGAAGTAACTGCATAGAATAGAGGAGCCTGGAGTAGTTAGGAGAGCCTTCTGTCAGAAAGTGGTCCATAAGGGACAAGTAGCTTCAGAAGTGCTCAGACAGGCAGTAATGGGAACAAGGGGAAAGAGAGTATTTTGTCACTTTCTTTTTCTTTAAGATTTTCTTTCTTTCTTTCTTTCTCTTTCTTTCTTTCTTTCTTTCTTTCTTTCTTTCTTTCTTTCTTTCTTTCTTTCTTTCTTTCTTTGAAAGAGAGAGAGTGCATGCATGTGTACAGGGGTGAGGGGCAGAGGGAGAGAGAGAATCTCAAGCAGACTCCCTGCTAAGTGGGGACCCCAATGCGGGACTCGATCCCACAACCCTGAGATCATGACCTGAGCTGAAATTGAGTCAGACGTCCAGCCGGCTGAGCCACCCAGACACCCCAACCTTTTGTTACTTTCCATTGGTATAAATCAATGTATGGATTTCAGTAAGGGTCTTCTCACCCAGGTAGGGTAAATCAGCCTATAGCTTCCCTGCTAGCCTCATGGGATCACATCACCTTCAGCGTGAATGTATAAGACCAGCCAATAAAGAGGAGAGGAGCCCTTGGGGAAATTGCAGAAGAACTGGCATTTCTGAGAATGAAGAAATGAAATGAGGAGTGCTGTACTCCCTGCAAGTGAACATAGTACTTCATACTACTACACAGCATTCACTATTCTCATAGCCCCTCATGGAGCCTTCACGGAAATCTCATTGCTTGAACCATTTGAAAAGAATAAAGCAGCAGAGATTATGTTTCAGAAATAAAGTATAAAATTCCATGGAAAGTCATTTGCTGGCAGAGGTTCTCAGCGATGGTTACCAAGGCTGTGTGCTAAAAGCAGAGTGCAAAAGATACTTGAAATCTTTGCAAACAGTCACAAGAAAGGCAGTATTGCATAGTGGCTAAGGGCTCAACTCTGGAGCTAACTGCTTGGGAATGAAACTTGACTTATGAATCGTAGCTGTGTAAATCCTGGAGCAAGTGATCAACCTCTCTATACTTTAATTTTCCTTATATATAAAGTGTGGGCACAGTTTGAAGCCACTAAATAGGAACTGATAATATGTGGAAGCACTTAGAATGTGAGTCCATGTAAAACACTTATAAAGGCACCTGCCATGTAGGTTAGCATTTAACAAACGTTAGTTTAAAAAAAAATGCTCTTATGGGATGCCTGGCTGGCTCAGTCGGTAGAGCATGTACATGTGACTCTGGATCTCAGGGTTATAAATTTGAGCCCCACATTGGTTGGGTGTAGAGATTACTTAATAAAAATAGAATTTTTTTAAATACTATTATGATTACCAAGTCCCTGTTACCAGCTTTGCTCCATGCATCATTCTAGGGCACTGTGGGAAGTGCAAAAGAAAACTTTAAGACTAGATCATGTCTCTTACAGAGTTAAGCTGAAGATGAAACATAAAAGTAACATAAATAAGGCAACTAAAGAACTCTTAAGTCCCAAACTGGATGACTCTGGGTGATGAGAAGGGAAGAAGACTGAAACAGCCCAAGAATAAGCCTAACCTGATGGGTGCTCAATTAAAGTTAACTAAGGATAACTAATATGGGACTTCATTCAGGTTAGGATTTTGTCAGCTCCTTTGTCAAACTCCAGATTTTGGAGAAAAAAATATAAGAATAAAAGAGCCCTCTCAATTATCAATGCATTAAAAAAATAATTCATTTAATTTGACCTTGAACAAGGTTTCATAATTTGTGAGTGACAGAGATCAAAGAAACCTCAAAGTTTGGCTGGTCTAAGCACCATGTTTTACAGATGGAGAAAGACCCAGAGATGTGAGGTGACTAGCCCAAGTCACACTGGAAACCCAGGTCTCTTTCTGCTCAGTCTGATTCTTGACTCCCTGTGGATGTTTGCTGGCTTCTTTGGCTCCTGAAAGGCATTCTTCATGTGTAATATCAGGCAGCTGGTTGGACTCCCATCTATGAGTCCTAGAGCTTTTCCTGCCCATGCTCCTTGCTGTTCCTACTGTGTGTGGCCAGTTATATGCTGACAGCCACATTGTGGAGGCTTAGCCCTCCAGGCATTGACAAGAAACTTTGAGTTGTAGCAAACAGCAAAGGATAGAAAGGGAAGGAAATGAGGGAATGTGGGAGGGTGGGAAGAGGAAGGAAAAGGACAAAAATTAAAAATCACTAACAAGGAAATGAAGAAATCAACGGTGTGACCAACATCGGATCCACGGAACTGTTCTGATCCCGTCTTCTGTGTAATACATGAGAATTTAAAAATAATTCCAATGTGTCCCATTGATGAGAATATGATGAAAGTGAGTAAAGTTGGGAATAAAGGTTTTTGGTTTTTCCCTTAGTGTTGTTTTCAGAGCCTATGGGTTGTTATATAAGCATAGTATTTTTGTGGCTTAAAGATGAAATGCTGTGGGCGCCTGGGTGGTTCAGTGGTTAAGCGTCTGCCTTCAGCTCAGGTCATGATCTCAGGGTCCTGGGATCAAGCCCTCCATCATGCTCCCTGCTCAGTGGGGAGCCTGCTTCTCCCTCTCCCTCTGTTCCTCCCCCTCCCCCCACACACACACACTTGTGCTCTCTCTCTCTCAAAAAATAAATAAAATCTTTTTTTTTTTTTAAGATGACATGCTGGACAAGTCTAGAATTATGAAGTAATTAATTGGAACTGTATAGCCTGCAGTTTCCTATGGAGTCTACCACACAAAATGGTGCACAAGTTGAAAAAAGAGAACGACACATTGTCAGAATGCTCTACTGAATTTTATCATCTCTAGCACTAGTCGCAAATATCAAGATCTATTTCAGTGCAGACCAGATTGCTAAGGGACCATCAGAGGGCTTGCCACATAGGAGGACAGAGTAGTCATTCAGTAAATAAATATATTAGTTGATAAAGTAAATAATGAAAATTTATAAATTTATTAATAAAGTGAAAAAAAATAAATGCATGAGTGGTCCACTAGCTGACAGTAGCATGAAGGTTCCATCAGCTATAGTGAACTTGAAGAAAGCCATTTCAAGTCTTTCCAACAATTATAACTATGACCCATGACCAGACAGTTTCAGGTTTGTAAGGCAGGGTGGACGGTGGAAGAAACTGAGCACAACAGCATTGTCTTTGGTGTTTGACTCTCTGATACTTCCATTCTCCCAGTTTGAGGTCATGTCCACATTCATCCTGGAATACTTTGAATCTTAGCAAATAGATCCATACTAAACCTAGCTGCAAAGCCCTATATCCAGAATGATAACCACCCTGCCCCAACCTCACCAAAAAAAAAAACAAAACAAAATTCAGGAACAAGTTTGATGGTCTCCAGGTCATTTAGAGAATACCTGTCAATAGTAACAGGTTATGGCTGAAATCGAAGTCTCCTTTCTAAATCGATCAGAGCGGTGCTGCTTCAACACTCATGACCTACTCTGGAAGAACACTTTGGCCAGTTATTGTACTGTCTCTGGCTAGGATGCTCTGAAGTGTAAATATAGTATTTTCATAATTTATTGTTGTCTCAGAGCTTTAGATTTTAATGTAAAAGTAGTAGAAGCTTATGCTTTTGTGACAAATAACCAGTCTTGGAAAAGTTAGTCTTCAAGCACAGAATTTGATGGGGAAAAACCAAAACTTAATTTCTCAGTTATAGAATGTACAAGTGTTCTCTTTTAACTTGATTAAATAAATTGTGCTTTTGGCTAATGGATTCAAAATGTAGCTTTTTCATGGAAGGCTTACATTGTAATGGGGTAATGGAGAGTGTAGAGGGTTTTGGGGGAAGAAAAGTGGATAGGACACATCATTGGGACTAATTATAAATTAAGAATAAATGGTTGCTGGGGAAAATTGTCAATCAGTACAGATCATTTTGAAAGCAGTTTGGGAATATGTCAAAATTTTTAACTACCCACAGTTTTTAACTCAATAATTCAACTTCTAGAAATCTATCTGAAGGAAATAATTTGAAACAAAATATGTTGTAGTCATTGCAACATAAAGTACTTAAAAATGGAAAACTATAGAAGTGTCTGACAATGTAGGACTGTCTAAGCCAACTGTAATAATCCACTTGATGAAATATTAAATTGTCATTGTGTTTATAAGATATATTGGTTTGTAGTCTTCATTTCTTTCGGTTTTTTGTTTTGTGTTGTTTTGTTCTAAGTAGATCCATGCCCAGTCTGGGACTTTAACTCAAGACCTTGAGATAAGAGTCACATACTCTACCAATTGAGTCAGCCAAAGCCCCACTTGTAGTCTTCATTTCTTTTGATGTCTTTTCTAATTTTGGTATCAGAGTAATGGTGGCCTCACAGAATGAATTCTATCTTTTGGAGGAGTTTGTGAAGAACTGGCATTTATTCTTTTTTAAATGTTTAGCAGAATTCACCAGTGAAGCCATCTGGGCCTGGGCTTTTCTTTATGGATAATTTTTGAAATTACTAATTCAATCTATTTGTTATAAATCTATTCAGAGTTCTTTTTATTCTTGAGTCAGTTTTGGTAGTGTCTTTCTAGAAATTTGTCTGTTTCATCTAAGTTATTTAATTTATTAGTATACTGCTGTTTGTAGTATTCCCTTATAACTCTTTTTGTATCTGTTAAGGTCAGTAACAATATCCCTTCATTCCTGATTTCAGTAATGATTCTCTCTTTTTTTCTTAGCCATTCTAACTAATGATTTATCAATTTTGTTAATCTTTCCAAAGAACCAACTTGTGGTTTTGTTGATTTTTGTTTGTTTGTTTGTTTGTTTGTTTTTTAAAGATTTTATTTATCCACTTGAGAGAGAAAATGAGAGAGAGAGAGAGAGGATGAGAGTGGGGAGGGTCAGAGGGAGAAGCAGACTCCCTGCTCAGCAGGGAGCCCGATGCGGGACTCGATCCCAGAACTCTAGGATCATGACCTGAGCCGAAGGCAGTCGCTTAACCAACTGAGCCACCCAGGCGCCCCTGTTTGTTTGTTTTTCTATTCCCTAGTTTATTAAGTTCTGCTCTAATTTTATTATTGCCTTTTTCTGCTTGCTTTAGGTTTAGTTTGGTCTCTTTTTTTTGCCCCAGTGTCTTAAGGTAGAAGATGAGATTTTTTTATTTCAGATCTTTTTTAATGTAAGCATTTTTTAGCTATAAATTTCCCTCTAAGTACTGCTTTAGCTGTATCCCATAAATTTTGGTATCTTGTGTCTTTATTCTCATTCATTTAAAAGTATTTTCTAGTTCTCTTGTCATTTCTTTCTTGATCCATTGGCTAGTTAGGAAAATGTTCTTGTTGTTTATATGTTTGTTTGTTTTAATTTTCTTATGTTTGGGGATTTCCTAAATTTCTTTTTGTTATTAATTTCTGATTTCTTTCCATTGTTTTGCATTCATTAAAGCTGATGCTCCCAAAGACTCCCTAATGATATGGGAAGGTGCTTCTGTCCTCTTTAAAATAATTGGTTCCGATTTAGGGAGCTTTACTAAGTGTCAGGCCCTATAGTAGGAGCTTATCACATTATCACATTTAAATACTCACAACTGAGGCCCAGAGATTAAATAGCATTTCTAAGGTTATACAGCTAAATTTCAAAACAATTTCCCATAAGACTTTACTATATGTTACAGTAGTAAAAAAAAAAAAATCAATTTAAAATTCTATAGACCATATCATACAACTAAATTTAAACAGAATAATTTGTTCAAAAACAAAGAAACAATAATAGTAAAAGTGATTTGTTTCTCATAATGAGATGACAAGTATTTTTTTCCCTCTATTTCCTTTCAGATCTTCCCTAAAAGAGACATGCTTCATTTGTTAATAGAAAAAGTATTTTTAACAAACTAGCCTATTAGTTAAGAAAAGAATAAAACTTAATTAGGAAAAAAAAGTTAGAAAAGGAAAATTAAATGGTAATTTTATTGAAGGTATTAATACTACTAAAATTCTTTAAACTTTCTATTTATGCAATTATGGACCATAGAGCTAAAAATGTGATACTATGCAAAAATGCATAAAGAAAATAGCTGAGCCACCACATTTTTATTACTAGTAATAAACAGCAACTAAAAGTAAATCAGATTATAAAGTATAGAATTATGAGATAAAATTCATGAGAAAAACAAATTCTGAGAGATAACTGCAGAGAAAAGCAATAAATTCAAATATCACTCATTCAGCTATGGTCTTATTCTTCCATTACTTCTCCCCCCTTTCTCCAGATGTTTGTTATTCCTCCTGCTCCTCCTCCTCCTTCTCCTTCTTTTTTGCCAGAAGTTTCTCCCCATATTACCAGTAGGAATCATCACTAAAAACTGGTTCATGCCTTCTTTTGATGAATATTTATTGAATACCTACCATGCTCTAGATCCTGGGGATACAGAAATGAAAATGATATGGTACCTGCTCTGAGATCATAATGTAGTAGGAGAGAAATATGTTGAAATGAAGGGCATTCACTGTGACAGCCTTGGTAGCACATCTGAGCATAAACTTAAAGATGTATCCAGTTATTCATGAGATGGGCAAAGAGGAAAGCATTCCTATAACCACCACCTGAATCAAGATGTAGAAGATATACCTATACATATTTAAGAGAGTAGCCTAAGTTAAAAATTTATTTTGGGGAAGCATCACGTTCTAACCACAATAAAGATGGATAAGACATAGTTCGTTATTTCCTCAACAACCGACTTGATTTCTACCACCATAGCTTAGTTTTTCCTGTTCTGGAACTTCTTATAATTGAAGTCATCTTTAAGTACTCTTTTGTATCTGCCTTCTATCCCTCAACATAATGCTGTTGAGATTCATCCATATTGTTGCTTTTTATTGGTGAAGTAGTTCAATTCTCTTTATTGCTGCGTAGCAATAACAATATATTGTGAATATCAATATGCCACAGCTTATGACTTCACCTATTGATGGACATTAAGGTTGTTTCTTGTTTGGGGTCATTATAAATATTCTGGTACATGCCTTTTTGTGACACATGTTTTTCTCTTGAGTAAATATCTAAGGGTAAATTTCCGAATCATAGGTTAGCTATATGATTAACTTTATAGGAAACTGCCAAACTATTTTTCAAAGTGGCTATACCATTTTATGTTAACAACAATTTCTGTGAGAGTTCTAATTGCTTCACATCCTTACCAACACCTAATATGGTTAGTCTTCTTAATTTTATCCACTTTAGTGGGTATTGAGATAGTATCTTGCTTTGGCTTCAATTTGCTGTTCTCTGATGACTAATAATGTTTTTCATATGTTTTTTGACCATTTGTATATCTCATGTTAAGTCTTTTGCCCATTTTTTATTGGATGGTTTTTCTTTTTATTGTTCAATTGTAGAAGTTTTTAAATATTCTAAATAAAAGTCCTTTATCAGGCATATGTATTGTAAATATTGTTTCCCAGTTTGTGGATTGCCTTTTCACTTTCTTAAAGACCTCTTTTGAAGAGCAAAAGTTTTTAACTATGAAGTCCAATTTACCAGTTTTCTTATTTATCATTTGTGCTTTTATGTTCTATCCAAGAAATCTTTGCTTATCTCAGATTACAAATATATTCCATATTTTCTTCTAGAAATTTATAGTTTAAGCTTTTAGAATTGGCTCTGCAATTCATCTCTAGAAAATTTTGGTATATGGCACAAGTTGTTATGAAAAATTTCAAGCTTATAAAATATATGGAAAGAATATAAATATGAACCTTTTGTACCCATTACTCAGCTTCAGCAACTATCAAATCATAGTCTTGTTTTGCATATTCTCATATGCACGATGTATACATATGTATGAGATATATGAGGTATATTTGTAAAATTACAATCTTTTTTTGGTTACAATCCAGAATTTAATCCAGGACTACACTTCCTTAATCTCCTTTGATCTAGTATGGTTCTTTAGTTTTTTACGTTTTTCAAGACATTGGCATTTTAAGAGGATGTCCCTTAATTTTAATTTTTCTGATTATTTCTTCATGGTTAGTTTCATCTAATGCATTTTTGGCAGGAATACTACATCAATGATATTGTATACTTCTCAGTGCTTTCCATCAGGAGGCACATGGTGTCAGGTTATCCAACTGTTCAGTGATACTAAGTTTGATCACTTGTTTAAGGTGATATCTGCCAGATAACTCCACCAGAAAGGCACCTTTACTCATCTTTTTAACAATTAAATAATCTGCGAGGAGATAAATATCATGTTCCTCAATAAACTTTCAATCAGTAGTCTTAGCACCCACTGATGATTCTTGCCTGAATTGATTATTATTATGGTAGCTAAAAAATGGTGATTTTTCTGACTTTACCATTCCCTCTATAGTTGTCATTCTACTGTAACAAAGAATTTTCTCTTCTTTCTCATTTTTTATTACTTAATTTAGGTATTTTTGGTAATATGCCTGGACTCATGAATTTCTTTTTTAATTCAGTGTGTTACACTCAATTACTACCATTATTCATTTTAATATTCAAATTGTCTAGATTTGGCTGGTGTGATCCCTTTTAAACTGGCTTTGGTGTCCTTTTTTTTTTTTTTAAAGATTTTATTTATTTATTTGAGAGAGAGAGAATGAGAGATAGAAAGCACGAGAGGGAAGAGGGTCAGAGGGAGAAGCAGACTTCCTGCTGAGCAGGAAGCCTGATGTGGGACTCGATCCCGGGACTCCAGGATCATGACCTGAGCCGAAGGCAGTCGCTTAACCAACTGAGCCACCCAGGTGCCCTTTGGTGTCCTTTTGACATGCCACCATTAGTTTTAGGGTTTTTAAGCTTTGTATTGTTTTTGTGTTTATGTTTAGAACGTACTACCCAACAAAATGTTTCAGACTCACCTTATACTTTCCCTGCTGATGGAATGAGCCATTTCTTCAAAAAAACACTAGTTCCTTTTTTGTGGAAAATGGTATTTAGAAGACAAAATCTGAGCACCAGGTATGCTTTTTGCTCCTGGGGTATCAAGTACATCTAGGCTCCTTTAGTGGAGACAGAGAGGAAATAAAGTTTTTTAGAAAACCTTAAGTTTATGTTGGATGCCTTTAATTACTATTCACCATCATAAGATTCTTCCTTTCCTTCCCCATCCCACATTTGTAACTTACTCTTCTTTCACAGTGACAACCCCACTTCCCAGCAACACCCATGTGTTTACACATTTGCTCATTACTCACATACCAAATGGTTTCAGAATTCAACTAACAATAAACCTGTTAAGTTCAAGATTTCTGTATAATTCTATTTTTAGAATATATTCTGAGGGTAGTCACAGTATTATGTTCCTTTCATATTTTCTGAAGCAAAGCCAGTGTGTCAAATCATTTCAACTATAAATATTTCAATATAGCCTGACCACAATGCCATTATCACACATAAAAATTAACAATTATGGAATTAACAAATATCCTAGGTTTTTTTTCAGGCCTCAAATTGACTTATAAGTACCATAAATGCTTTTTTGTCATTTTGTTTTGTTTTACAATTTATTTAAACCAGAAGTGAAATCTATTGTAATTGGTTGATCCATCCTAGATCTCTTCTGATTTATATGTTTTCCCTCCATTCTTTTTTTGTTTTCTTTCAATTTTTATATTTAAGAAACTAGGTCATTTGTCCTACAGAGTTTGCTCCAGATTTTCCTTATACTATAATTTATCATGTTTCTGTGTCTTTATTTCTATAAACTAGTTGTTGGATGAAAGGTTTAATTATATTCAGATTCACTGGGGAGAGAAGGATTTTGTTTTGTTTCCTTTTGAAAATAGAGGTTTATAATACTACTGTGTAGTAATATTTTGTTCTCCCATCAGGAAGCATATATCATCTGATTATCTTTTTTGTGTGCGTGATGTTACCAGCTATTGGTGCTCAATGCCTAGATCCATTGATTCATTGGGATTGCAAATGGAACCCTTTTTGAATTGGACAATGTTCTAGACACACATATGTATACACACATCCATATAGACACATCCATATAGACATTTCTGGGAGCAAATTTATCTCAAGCCAACTCTTGTCTTTCCTTTAATAATCTCTTTATTTCATTCTTACTTGTTCTTGAACCTCTCTTGTTATAAAAAATCTCTTTTCTGTACAAAAATATGATATGTATAATACAAAGTGATGGCCCAAATTTATAGTAACAACTTTCCAAGGGGAATACAATTATCTTAGAGGAGGGAGGACAAGAATAAATGAAGAGGAAAGAAGCATTTATAAAAGATAAGGAGGCCACAAAAATTGTGTTATCTGGGCTCAGTACAAATTTAAATCTAAATTCTTCCCAGGGAACATTCATATCACGAAGGTGACATTTTAGAGCTAGGAAACATTTGAGATTTGAAAATTTTGAACAGGAATATGAGAAGAGAAACTGAAACATATCTCTAGTTTTAAAGTTTTCTGCATGAAAAAGACAAAAATACATCGATTCACTCATGTGTCTTTAAGAACATGTGACTCAAGTGGAAGAAGCAGCAATTTGAGTTTTTTGTTTTGTTTCCTTTCTTCATGAAACATGTATTATCTTAAACCAGTTCAGCAATGCCATTACAACTTAGAGTCATGCTGAGCAGTTTTAAGCCACTTGACCTAACAACTTAGAGATTTTTTGAGTGACAGTGATAATATGCTGACTCCTGGTATGGGTGTTCTAATGTCTGTCACAACATGAAAGGTATTCATTTAACAGAGGAACAGCAGAATCAGATAAACAAGGCATGTGTATCTGATTGATTGCAAGGGTTGGGGAGTGTGTTTTCAACTCATTCGATTCAAGTTAAAAAGTATTTGCTCCAAATAAAATTCAAAACATGCTGTGTTTGTTTCCTCCCATCCTATGGTGTAGGGGATGGGGAGAGGTTCCTTTTTATTTTTTATGACTTTATTGAGATATAATTCACATAGTATACAATTCACTCACTTAAAGTGTACAATTCAGTGTTTTTTAGTATATTCATAGGGTTATGCAACCATCACCACAATCTAATTTTAGAACATTTCATCTCCCCTAAAACTAATACCATACTCATCAGCTGTCACTTCCCACTCTCTGTATACCCTACCCCAACCCTAACCAACCACTAATCTACTTTGTCTCTATAGGTTTTTGCCTATCATGAACAGTCACCTCTTAATTGCCATTCATAGCTTGTCCCACTGAAATTCTTTTTATTTTATTTTTTTACATTATCATAAGAATAAGAATAGAATCAAGCCCTCAAAAACATGAATGGGTATCAAAAAAATTGTAGCAGGATAATCCACAAAAATATTGTGGAATACAATAACTTCTGATGGCTTAAATAACTGCCAAACAGTGAAGCTGTTCGAACGATGACAGATTATAGTATCATGAAAGTCAAATACTAATAATTTTAAATATAAATTTGAAACAGGCTTGGATTGCAGAAGCTTTTCTTGCTCATAAGAGCAGCTATATCTGCAACCAGTAATTGCACATTCAAATCCTGACTTTACCTCTCATCAACTATGTGACTCTGGACAAGTAACAGAAGATTTGTAAACTTCAGTTTCCTCATCTGTAACAGGGGAATAATGATGATACCAACCTCCTGAAGTTAGTGTGGAGATTAGCACATGTAGGGCTTTTAGAACCAAGCCTGGCACATAATAAGCGCTCAATAAATGGTTGTTGTATCACTTTTGTTCGTAAGAACTCAATGATTCAGGTCAAATTCTAAAATGGAACTCTTAGAAATGCAAACTTGCCACTTGCCACATGTGATTGGTATTTTCAAAGTCTCTATTCAAAGAAGTTTCCTGCCATGAGAGCATTAGATCGAGGTCTAAGATACAGCAGTGTAGAGAAAAAATAGCATTGATCAAGTATGATTAACAGAGCTGTAAACCAGCCTTCAGTTGCTTGAGAGCCATGTGTTCTATAAATAGTAAAAGTGCTAATTTATTATTCTCACCTAAACTCATGTAACAGATTTTCCTTTTTTAAATTAAAAAAAATTACCAGCAACAGAAAGCTTACATAATGGTATTATACATGTCTAATAAAAAGTAAAGACTAGTGTTAGAGCATTATAAACCACCTATAACCTCTTACATTTGAAATGTTTTGCTAAGACCCTAAATGTGCGACTTTTAAGTCTGTGAGTGTGAACGGAAGTTGTGATTTGGTTTTGTGTCCATCAGTGTAAAGTCGTTTAACCACCAATGACTCTATTACGTTCTCTTTCATTCCAATACAAAATGACTTTGGGTAATAAGACTAATACATTAGATAATTTTATTTTTGAGCAGTTATGTATTTTCTGTTCTTTTAAAGATGTGATGCTAAATATTATTATATCCCAATCAGATGACTCATGATACACAACATTTTCATACTTGGGAAATGTTAACACATTACAGTTCTTGCTTTGAAATGAAAAAAGAATTAATCAGACAACACATATTCATTTTCCTTTGATCCCATGAGACAAGTTAAATGATGTGGTTTGCATGTGGCCCCATTTTGGCCCTCAAACGCCTCTACACTGTCCATCTGTGTCTACATTTTAACCCCAGGCTTTCCTCCTTTGGGCATTGTTTTGTATTTGCATGAGAATTTGTAAATTTTTTTTTTTTTGCATGACAAGTCATCCATGATGTTGAAGTTAAATGTCTAACATATCTTGCAATACACATGTCATTAATTCTTACATGATTTTTTTCTTTTATTTTCAGTTACTGAAGTTTAAATATGCTTGAAAAGTAAAAGTGGCATGAAACTGGAGTGATGCAAGAATATTTAATGTTCCTTTAAGGACTTATCATTTTTTAGCTGGGAAAATTTGGGGGGCCGTTCCCAGCCTTGTCTCTGGACACAAGGCCTCAATGACAAGTTCTGACAAAACTATATTGAGCATAAGTGCTGTCAGCAGAGTCATAAATTCTGAAATAATACTTCTTTTTACCCTGAGAATATATATCTAATACTTGATGTATTACATATAAAATATGTTGCCTAATTTCAAAAATTATCAAATATTTGACTTACTGTTTTTCTTAAAGCCTTCTTAATGAGACATAAAAATTAAGCTCGACTAATTTTGGTGAAGTTCCTAGCACCCAAAAATGTAATCAATTACTGAATGACAGCACCAACATTTTAGCATTTTAATGTTTCCTAAATAAACAAGACTACCAAAATGGATATCTGATATAGGAGCACATGAGTATACGAAGAAACTAAGTTATTTACACTATTCAGTCAAGCTTCAAACCCATAAGAGCACGTCACTGAATCCCACCAATGAATAAAATATATACATCTGAACAAGTGCTTTTCCTTCCAAATAGTCACCCTGCTGGCCCTACATGTATTCCTACCAGCTGCCATTGCTAGAACTATTTTGGAATACCCCTTGTCAAATTACCTTCAGAGTCTTTGGCACATTCATTTTAATACCTACATGGTAACAAATCTTGTTCTTTGGAGAGTGACTGTCAGAGCCAGTCAAATAGGTATGGTTATCAAGCTGGTGAAACATATTTTTTAAATGATAGGTGACTATGAAATTACTAAGACTTGTAGAGCCTATAGCTTATAAAATGACTGTGAATTCATTTCCCAAAGAAGAACCCCACAAAGCATTTACAACAGCAACAGGGGGAATAAATGAAATTTCCTTAAGGAGTCTTCCGGGCAAGCATATGAATAAGTTCTAATATATGTCTTATATTACATGCATCTGTATTATTTTTAATTCGGTCTCATTTAACCTAATGAAGTGGTTTACATTTTTAAGGACAGTCCTTCTTACAGTATTTTTTATCATGTCAGAATATAAATGAGTAACCATTATTTCTCCCTTGCTCGAGGGAATATCAAGCTACTCTCTTTTAATATCAGATTTGGGTTGACAGTGTCCTAGCTGTCACCAACTAGCCCCATGATATTAGCAAGAGACTCAACCTCTCTCTGCCTCTGGTCCCCTGTTCCCAAGATGAGGGTGTGGGGCTCACGTGTCTTTAAAATCTCTTTTGAATGAATAATTATTGTATATCTATGTGTGCTACTATAAGTATCATATATCATAAATCTACACACTTCTCTGTGTGTTTTAAATTAAAGCCAAGTGGAAGTAATTCATATTCAACTTACAAAGAAATGACATCCAGGCACTGAGGTGTCTAGTATCTCTAAGAAAGTCTTCTCTACCTGATGATAATGATGATGATAAAGATGACATTTGTATAGCACGTTATGTTTATCCTGCCTCACCTGAGTCTCACATCCTAAGAGCTGCTATCATTCATTATCCTCCAGTATGCAGATGAAGAACATACTGAGGTTCAGAGAGATTCAGTTACCTGTCTAAGGTGATGGACTAGCAAGTTGTAGAGCCAGGACAGAAGCTCTGGGTCTTCTGCTTCTAATTTAAGACTCTTTTCCTCCATCATCATTTACCTGCAACCAGTCTTTTCATTAGGAGGCATTTTTTCCAAGGTGTCATCATTCAGAATTTACACTCCTCGAAAATAAAATCTGCCTTCGGAGAGGCGCTGGCACCTCTTTAGACTATCCACTTGCGTCACTACAGCTCTCTCTGCTTTTACAAACTAGTTGTTTTGTCAGCATGAGTGTGACAACAATTAGACGTCCCCTGTTTTTGCCCCATGCCTTTTCTCCTTCACAGTCATTCAATGACAAGCGTAAAAAGAGCTTCATCTTTTCACGAAAATTCCCATTCTACAAGAACAAGGAGCAGAGTGAGCAGGAAACCAGTGATCCTGAACGTAAGTAGATTCTCGAAGAGAATGTCACATGCAGCAAAAGAGAAAAAAAATTCTTCACGGGCAACACGCATGACGTAGGCTCCCCCACGCCACACGCCTAGGCAAACAAACACGGTAGGCAGGCAGGTCAGGGCTTACTACTGTGACCAGTGTTTGGCTGCAGTCTGGATCCTTCCCTTGATGTGGCTCTTCTTTGCAGAATGCATTGGAGAGGGACTTCAGGAAGCTGGGACTTTGCTTCCAGCCTTCATTTTTCTGTGACCAGGGCTGGGGCTGGTTTGCCTTTTCTGTCATACAGCTCTTGAGGGCTTGAGACAAATTCTTTTCTGAACAGAAATACTGGATTCCATTGCCATGTGTATGTTTTTGAATTCTAGCTCATTGGGAGTGACTAAATTCTCTGTATTAATTACTAGCCCTGTGTTTACACCTTCCCTCCCAGCAAATGTTAAATACTTACTGAGCAGTGAGCTTGTATTTTTGGTGGATACTAAATCTAAGAATTTGTCTTGAAACTTGGGAGTGGAGCATTGCTCTGAGTGGTACATTTCTGTGGCAACATTAACAGTGGGCACAAATGGCATTTGGTAAATCTTCCTCTTTTTCTGTAACAGTCTTCTGATTTTTTTTTTTTTTTTTTAAACTCACTATCTTTTGAGTTGCTTTACAAATCTTTGAGTCTCAGCCCAGGGAGTTTGGGGTGAAAGTTGTTTCAAAAGAAGAAAGAGTGGGATCCAGATTGCTTAGGCAACACGGTCTGTCATGGTAGTATCCATTTCAACTCCACTGACTTCTTCCTTCCTCTTCCGTGGCTGTTCTTCCTCTCTCATTGCTCTCTCTGGGGACTTCCATGCAGGACATCCCCGGATTAGGTGACGACGGTTATGGAACAAAGACTCTGAGTAAGTTCCCAGGAATGGTCACTGTAACTTTTCTTTTCTTTTCCTTTCCTTTTGAGTTTGGCTTTTGTTCCTTTTCTTGAGGGCCTTTCACTCCTAGCATGCACAAGATACGAGTTTTATGTTACCTAGCTGTGAATGCTCCTACAGAGTAATTTCAACCGTTTTGTTCTGCATGTCAGCATTTAAAAGCCAAGTGTGTCAGGCACTGTAACTTCTGTTGCAGTTCACACCTGCCCTTTCTGACCATGTGATGTGGCCAACATGGTCACGATGCCAACCACGGCATCCCTTGCTCTGCCGCCTAACACCTCCCAGAGAGCAAGAAGCCATGTTGAAAGAAAGGGTGAGCTAAATGTTCTAGAACAAGAGAGTAGAAATGTACTTTACGTCCTTTCTTCTGCCTTGATAGCCAGAAATATTTAATGACCTTGCCAACTTCCATAATTGGGTCATACTTTGCTAGTAGTAAAGGAGCTATTTTATTGTCAAAGGGAACATGCCTTCTCAAAAAATAAACATTAAGCTATTTGATCTTCCATGGATAATTCTTTGTTATTAACTATGATTGATTTTTTTCTCTGACTTGCAGTGATCCTGCTTGAAACGTTTGTATGATAAAATTTTAGATATGTATTAATATGTTTTTCTATCAGTCATTTATTAGTGGCATTACATAATCAGGTCTTTGTTTTATAGTATAGACTGCAAAATAAAGTATATTAAACCTTTAACTTTTCTAGTTATTAATGCCTTTAGTCTGTGTCTCGTTGCACTAAGCAATAAAAATTAATAATCCTGTGTTAATATACTATGCTATGATTTTTCTCTCTTTAACACTAACTCCGTTGTGTAGGCACCAATTAAATAAGAATAGTTTGTGTCTTTTGCAACTGTATCACATGCTCATTTTTTTGTTTATTTTGTTTTATTTTAATTTAACAGCTATGGGCAATATTTTTAGAAGCTGTTCATTTCATTTGTATAAAACAAAATAGCATTGAGCTGGACTTTGTTTTCAAGAGCTGTTTCTTAATCCTGTGTAATGATATGCTTCATCCCTCAGATTGTTAATTTGGACTTTTTTTTTAGATATAGATATAGAAAACAAAATTTGATCAAGAGTAACTACTGATCTTTTTAAAGATGAAAACTTTATCTTTGAGTCTCTCTATGGCATATGTCATGAAATTTTTCTTGAATTAGTGGCTGAAGTTCAAATACTGATCTCAACATTATCTGGATAGCATCAAGTACCACCAGGTTCTAGATTTTCAATGGGGGCGGGGTGTGGAGAAGCATTTTAATATATTGTGAATAAATGAATATCACTGAAAAGTAGTTGCTATTAGAATGTCAAAAATGACCTTTTAAATCCAGAATGTGCAAATGTTTGTTTTGCTTTTTTAAAAATTGAACAGATTTCAGTAGGTAAAGTTATTTGCCAGTTAATGCTATCATTAACCATCGTTTGGACTTTAGCTGGAACATATTTTCAAATTTCTCTTTACCTACAAAATGGGAAAATTCTGTGATACAATATCTTGATACTAAGAGAGATCGGTTAAGTAAAACACCACATAGATAGCATAGCTTTATTCTCAGTTATTTTAAAATTAAAAAAAATAAAAAAAAACAAGTACAACAAAAAGACCCAAAAAACCCTGTCATTGCCAATTCAAGGTACTTAAGATAATCGCGTATATGAAGATACACCTTTGTTGGGTGTGTCCCTTGACTTTTTTTCAACAACAGAAAACAAATTTGCCCTAGGTCATTCACACTTCTTTCCCTAATACCCTCTGCACTTGTAAAATGTGTGCCTAAATTAGCAACACAAAGAGAAATGACTCCTATGATTTTAGCCCATGTTTTGCTTTTCCTTAGTTTCATTCTCTAAAACTAATCCTTCCAGGATGCATTAACTCAATTGTGAGAATCCTTCCACGAGGTATACCATATCCCATCGTCACATTGTTCACTTTAAAAGTATTATAATTTATTTGTCAAATATACCTCAGTAAAGCTTTAAAAAAAAAAAGACTAATCCATCCAATTGGTGAGAATCTATAATATGAAATACATTTTAAAGTACTTTTTACTATGAGAGAGAGAATAATGTTCTATATTCTTTCCATTTTCTAAAAATGAACAAGTTGCCACTTTTTAAAAGCCCAGTTATTGGTAATGAGCTTCAGAAATCAGTCATATATTCTTCATTTAATTAACCTGATATACAAAGGACTTGATAAGTTAATGAATTTATCTTCTATAACTTAATACAGAGTACAAATGAAATGATTTTTGGAAATAAAAGCTCTAATTCTGGCATACACATCCCTGTTAGCTAAACTGTATTTTTTTTTTTTAAATTTGAAATATCACCGTACAAGCAAGTTATTCAACATGAATTAAAAGCATACTTCATGCCAGGACCTGTGCTTGGTATCAGACCATTTATTCCCTGCCTGTTTCATTCCTCCAGAACCTAATAGCTGTCCAAGGAAGAATCTTAAAATAAAATCAAGAAAATATTGAACTGATTCATAAACCATTTTTCAGCAACTCATTTCTTCCTCTAAAATTTTCTCCTCACTCACTGAAGCAGCAAAAATTCTCAACAGTCCCTTTTCATCCTGAGAATTTGTTTAAGAAGTATTTACATAGAAATAAATTTCATGGGGTCCCAAGGACCACCTGGCAATCTGAAATACAATATTCCTGCAAAATGCCTAAAGGCTAACACAGAGAAACAAAAAGCTTGTAAGCAAACGGTGCCTACACACCAGAAGCTTCTGAACTTAAGAGTCAGGAAACATCCAGCTGAGTCACATGAAACTGGAAAATTAGGGCCATGGGAACGGGGCAAAGTATGCGTAAAAAGAAAAGTGCTTAGGTTGACATTCTATATTTTTTTGTAATTAAAGGTACTTTGCTGTTTGCTAAAAAGAAGACCCAGCAATCAAGTAGTAGCTTCCTATAACTCGTGGAGATAAAGTTTTCATCTTTTGTATCTTATCTGAGTTTTCTTAATGCCACCTCTTCTGCAGCCTTTCCCCATGCCTCCCGCTTACACTTGTAGTAGCCTTGCATGAGTGTTATTCTTTCACGTTCTGGCTGCTCTCCAGTGCTTGGAATTTCTTTAATTTGCTGTGCTGTTCTTGCAGAACATGTCTCCTCTAATGCCAGCGATAGCGAAAGTAGCTACCGTAAGTTACTGCTTTGGTTTGTGGTTCTTTTCTTTGCAATTGCTCCATTGCCTGTGCTGGTCATTTCCAATTTTTGCTCTTGTTGTGTTTCAATTGCTGCCCTTTATCATCCTCATCCAAAGCAAATGGCTTGACGTGAAATTGTCACGTGATGTGGAAGGATACAAAAACACTAGGGTCGTCTGTGGGCTCCTCTGTGATGGTGCAAGCAATAGCGGGCTTGCTGAAAACCAGAAACAGTTCCAACCTCAGTTGGCTGTGGCCTGATGGGGCAGTTCTCCCAGAGAAGGTGGGGGGAAAGTTCAGCCTGGCGGACTTGGACATTCAGCCCCCTAAAATAATTAAAACTCCCTGCAGGGTGGTTGAAAAGTCATCATGGTTTTATTTTCCTTCTCATTTTGCCTTTTTCTTTCTGTTGCCAGCTTCCCTCTCCAAGAGAAATCTTGCAAAATTACAGTGTTCCTTTTAAATTGAATGTGAACTCTTTTATCTCTTCTCTCCTTGATTAATATTCGAAAGCAGATGCTATGATATATCTAACTTTATATTTCTGATGGTTGGGAAGTGATGAAAAAGTTTCATCCTCTAATGGTGAAGGAACTTTTTTTTTAAAGTGAACAAATCTTGGATCAAAAAGCTTAACTTTCTGAAAAGGTAGGTAACTAAAAATTATTCCTGGTCTTTGTCTTTGTTTGGTCACCTCAAGCCATTTGCTTAGTGTATAAAAATATTCACCAAACACCAAGCACATCCCTTTGATGCATTCTTGTGGTTTCTCACCACCTACTTCCTGGGTTTTGGTGACTACCATAGGTACACATTACCACGGGGATTCTTACAACTTCTATAATATTTTTTGTCCTCCTTAGTGAAATGGGTCACTCAAAAAGTGATTCCTGAGGATATTAGAAAAGTGCAGGCCCAATACGATTGATTGACCCACAGCCACCATGACAGAAACTGGTTTGGGGTTTTTAACCCCCCTTGAATAACGTATTAATTAAAAACTAAAAGAGTTTCTGTTTTTGTTCTTCCATTACAGCATGGTAGTTTATAACACCATGCTTTTTTTGTGGTGGAGTGCCAAAAGGTATTCTTGGAATATGACAAATTCAATGTGGATTTTGAGAAAGGCTCCATAGAATCAGATTGGTAGCAAATAGAAAAAAGCACGAAAGAAGAAAGGCGCCAGATGGAGGTAGGGGCCAGAGGAGGAAGATGAAACATAGTGCAGAATGAAATGGGGAAAAAAAGAAATGTGATGAGATTCCCTCCATCAATCAAATAATATGAAAACCACCTAATTTTCTTCCTCAACAGAATGACAAGTCTTCTTGGTGACAGGAATCAAAGGGTTTTTGTTCTCAACATGATCCTTCACATTTTTGCATTCTTCCCACTCTTATAATTTTATGATTATCCCAGCTTGGCAAAACACTTGCCTCCCCCTTCCCTTCCTTTAACTTTAAAACAGACACCAGGCCAAGAAGAAGTGACCAAAGATTGCCTTCCTGACACGTGAGGTACCCTCAATTTAGTATAAGGAAAAATAGAACTTGTTTGTTGGGTTTCATGGGACCAATGGCCCTAGTTTCTTTGATATTCAGCCTTAAGTATTGTGCTTCTATCCTGCAGACACAAGTATAGAGAGGAGAAACATCATACCGTGTTCTTTCAGTTCTTTTTATGGAAAGTATATACAAGAACCCCCTTTTCCTTTGGAAATCCTTTTTAGAGGCCCCTCTTTTCTCTTTCATGGGTAGGAATGTTCTTCCCAGAATCATTAAGTTAGAAAAACTGGGCCAAGGCTTTCAGCAGCTTACAGGGGTTTTGGTAGTGATGCTCTAAGATGACATCAATAATTCTTCATTATTAAATGGTAGGTGCACATGAATACTTACTGAGTGAGTAAAAGAAACACTTGCCAGCAGCTTGAATTATCTATGAGAAGAGAGGAAAATTGGAACTGGACTCCATGATATTACAAGAGCGAATGTGGAGTCCAGTGATCAGCCTTGGTTGGGATCTCATCTGAGGTTACCAATCAGCCACTCAGATTGCTTTCTTTACAAATGAATGAAAGTGAAAACAGCCTTTGTCATAGCTTAGAGGGAAAAAATGGTATTTCTTTCCCCAGGATGGAAATAAGAGGAATTATAGAGGAATATTTCTTTATTCATTCAGCATGCACCATGTATCATGCTCTCTTCAAAGGCACCATGAGACCCAGTATGAATATCAACCAACTCTAGAACTCAGCACACACACAGTGGGGAGAGATATCAACAAACAACAACACCAACAAAAATGCACAACATGCAGCAGTTTCTAAGGTAGAAGTCTGGTTCAAGGATAGTAGAGGCTTCCAAGATGATTTCAGAGAAGAAGTGCCCTTTGAGCTGAGCTGTGGAAACATGAGGTGCGTGCCAGCTATAGGTAGGTTGAGGAAGAAACTTTCCAGGCAGGGCAGTGGCATGAAAAAAGACCCAGAGACTTGGAACAGATGTGGTTTCCAGAAAATTACCATTTTGAAATCAACACAGGCTGCATTTTTCTGTTGAATTCCTGGGTTTTGCTGTAATTATGACAAACTTTCATATTTTGTGACGAGCAGTATAAACAAAGACTAAAAAGCCCCTTTCCCACTGACGTCCAGGTGTTATTTTTCACTCTTAGAACCATTCCATGGCCACTCTGGGACACAGTGCTTTAAAAAATGGTCAGTGGTTAGAAACAAAGCCCCAGACCACTATGTCTCGTAGCTCCAGAAGGACAATTCACACTGCATCCTGGAATTACGTATTGTGACCACCTTAACTGAAAGCCTCATACGTTTCCTGAGATATGCACACATACTTACACAAACCTCAATTTCTAATAAACAGCCCAGACCTTTCCTGCACCATCTCAATATTATAAAATAGAACTTTTCAAAGTCCAACTATATCGAGCACTAGCTAAAATGCAGTTAATTACAGTGCACATTGTATAATTATGCAAAATACCCCCTCAAAACTATCTTAATTATGGACTAATTCCAGATTTCTCTCTGTCAACAAAGTCGTACAGTACAGGCTTGTGTTTGTGGTTGTTTTTATATCTTAGCTTTCAGATGTCCTTGTATTAGGACACAGTAATAGACAATATAGGTATAATGAAGACTGCAGACCTCTGCAGCTGAGACCTGCCTTCCTCAAAGCTCACAAAGTTCTTTATATCATGATGGGTACTGGGGAACTGATGATTATCTTTCTAACCTATTGGTGTTCATCGGTTAAGTAAGAGTTTCAAAACACAGACCTTGAAGGAACGATCTGAGTGGAATTGAGTGCTGATAAGAGGAGACCCAAAACTTTTCCATTGGAATTTGTCCAAGTAATGCCCATATTCTTCTCCTTTCTCTGCTGTGTTAAAGTGTGGCCCTTGTATTTTCTCTAGTTCTTTAGCCTTTACAAAGCAATTTTTCATTATCCATTTTCTTATTTGATTTCTGCAACAAAACTATGAGATATATCTCATGTTAACACTCAGTTTTACAGATGAGGAAGCTAAAGCTTGTTTAAGGTGCTGAGATCACAATATGGTGGCACTCTGGAAGACCAGTCGAGATATTTTGCTTCTGAATTCCTTACGTTGTCACTCTTCCCGACAGTCTGTAATACCAGCCTCCTCATGTTTTATCCTGTACATTTCAACTATTCCATACCACCTATCAATACAAGCAGAAACCTTTATATAACATTAACTGTGTGCTAAGCCCAGTTTTAAGAGTTCTATGTACATTAACTGATTTAATCTTCTGAACATCCTATGGAGACACTGAAACACTAATTTACTATGTGACCTTGAAGAAATCACTCATCGTCTTTGAACCTCAGTCTTCTCCTATGTCTATTGAGTAGCTTGAGTTAGAGCACAGATGGCAAGCAGATTTGAACCAAGATCCCAGCTCTGACCGATGGGTAATAGCTGCCAGAAGAATTGTACTGAAAAGTACCGAGGCCAGGTTGAGGCCCAGTGGTAATGTGGGCAGTGATCAATCTGTGGTGTCCACCAAGGGCGTGGAATGGGGGAGTGACACCACGTGCCACATACTCGCTGTCTATGAACCCCATGAGTTCCAAGCCCTTTCTTAGAGCTAACATTCTATGCCTCTAAGAACCTAATTTCTTCTTAAAAATCATCCAATGCAGGCACGAAACACTACATTTAGGACATTAAATGTACTGCCATTGGGCTTCCCTTCCCTCCCCTGTCTTTTCTAGTTTCCAAAAATTCCTAAAGAACACCAAGTTGCTTTTCTCTATCATCTGGACATAGGAGGGTCTTCCTCTGAATCCCTCCTATTGTGACTTGCTTCCAGTTCAGACACAGAGGGTCCAGTGGAGACTGTTGGCAGACGCCTCCTCTAACTCTCCCACAGCTGCCGCTGTCTGCACCCAGCACTGCTGCTCTCCCACTTCCAGCCATGCACTTGCCAAAACAAGACCAAGTAATAGTTTGTAACTTTTTGTCAGCTGTTATTTCTAAGTGCCAACACCTCCTGAGAAAAAATAGAAAAACTACTAAGGATGACTCTTGTATAGAGATGACACAGCAGCATTTAAAAAAAAAATAAAACCAGTTGGTGTTTACAGATGGAGCCCCTTCCAGCCACCCAGTGACTCTGCCTTGGGTTCAGCTCCACTCTCTGCCACCCATTCTTTGTTCATTGGTAAGGTCTGCCCCTACATCCCAGCCCCATCAGAAAATTCTCCATCTCTTGCCGACTCTTCAATGAGGAGTCAAAAAAGATGTGGTTTTAAATCTTGACTCCACTACTTCCTGACTGAGAAAACAAGCCCCATTAACACCTCTGAGCCTCAGCTCCTTCATATATAAAGTGGGGTCATCAGAGCACTTACCTCAACAGAAATAACTGTGAAAAACAGAAAATAATGGATGTGAAAGCCCTTTATGGCCGTACAGAATTATCTTTCCTTCATTGCTGTGGCTTTTTCCCCCCCTCCTCCTCTTAGTCTCCTTCACATTACCCATAGGGCTTTTCATTCCCGAACATGAAAGGAAAAATGGGTTTAAGGTGCTGAGATCACAGCTACGACATAATCCCATCCACCCCAGCTCCCCTGCAGGTCAGGTACTCCTAATGCAGTACCTGACTGTCACAGGGTCTTTAGAAGTGGGATGGGCCTTGACATAAGGATGCTGCCACTGCGATCTGCCAGTCTTCCTGCTCTGAACAAGAACCAGTGCCCTTTGTAAGTTAGAAAGTAAACCCAAAAGCAACGGATAAACAAAAGAACTACAGAACTCTCCAACAAAGTTAACCAAAGCTGTGTTGCTTTGTCCTAGTTTTCTGAATCACAAACGAAACCTACTGTCACCGAATATCTTATTTAAGGTCTGCCTTAGAATATCCCATCAGAATGATTTGTAAGGACATTGGAAAAAGATTCCTATGGGAACATGACGTGTTATATTTATTTAGAGAAAACCACACTTCCCAAAGTGAAAGCATACAGACAGAAACACAAAGGAAAACCTATCTTTGGCCTCATTACTCATCCCATTTCCTACCACTAAAATCAGAATGCAAATTCATTGACATTTTTCTCTATGTTGAGCACTGGAGACGACATGGTAAATGAAAGCCAGTCCTCGCCTTTATGGAATCCCCAGTCTAGTAGAGAGGCATAAGTATCTCCTGATGTTTAAAAGCTTTGTTATCCTGTGCTCAGGATGCTCCTTTCACATATTAGTCAGTCCATAAAGATTTCCCTGTGAAGTTACAAACACTACAGTACTAGTCGGCCATGTTTCTAGCCCTAAAGCTATACTTTGTCCCCAGCCATTTTTACGCTTACCTTCTGAGTTCCTATGACCTCTACCTTATCTCAGGCTTTAGATAACTGTGGATCTTAGCACTCAATCACCTTCATTATTTTTTGGCCTAGACTCTGCAAATTTCAGCTGTTTAGTTTATTAAAGGGAATCATATTTTCCCAAATTAAAAAAAAAAAATTGTGACTCTGACTCCTCAAATACCAAACCCCAGATGTAGAAAAGTCCCTGAACATTCTTGGAGCAGCCATGAGTAGACGTCACTGAGAAGGAACCTCAAGGCTCATTCTCCATGCCATGATGAAGTAGCCTAGCCTAGCTGTGCCATTCTCAGAGTAAGCCTGCATAAGGGTGAGGAGAGAGGATAAACTCTGCTTAATACTCCACTTGGGGCCATTTCTCACACTTGAAAAAAGTAAGACACTCTCACCCTACCCCATCCCAGCTACCTGGGTCCAGGGAAGACATCTGTACTTCACAGCTTTATCCATATATTGCCTAATTTCCCCAAATTAGTTGTCATTATCAAAACTGTCTGTATTATTAACTCCTTTTATGAAATTAACTCGCCTTTCCTGGTGCTGTCTGCTAAAGGAGGAGCACATTGGCAGATGGAATGTGTTTCAAGGGGGATGAGCAGATAAAGCAACCAGTTGTGTTGCCCTTTGGTTTCAGGAAACACTACCTCCCATAACATTCCTCTATAGAACAGCATACAGGAAGTCCTTTCCAATATCCCTAAACTGTTTCCCTATCAAAACACAGTCAGGCCTGGGCCTGATGCAAAGAAAAGAGTAGATCCGGGCACCTGGGTGGCTCAGTTGGTTGAGCGACTGCCTTCAGCTCAGGTCATGATCCTGGAGTCCTGGGATCGAGTCCCGCATCGGGCTCCCTGCTCAGCGGGGAGTCTGCTTCTCCCTCTGACCCTCTTCCCTCTTGTGCTCTCTATCTCTCATTCTTTCTCTCTCAAATAAATAAATAAATAAAATCTTTAAAAAAAAAAAAAAGAAAAGAGTAGATCCTCTGGGGTCACAGCTGAATCAGGCTAATCTCATGCCCAGTTCATTAACTTGACTCGAGGCCTCCTGTGAATCAGAAGGCTTGTAGTAAATGTCATTGGAGGCACTGACACTTTTGCTACATTGTCTTCCTCAGTTCTCTTTCCAAAGTTGGAAGGCTAGATTTAGTAGCAATTCTGATCAGTGATTTAGGGTCCTCCTCAAATTTTTTATCTTCTTGAACTGACCCAGCATTTTCCTGATGAATTAACAGTAGAATAAAATCTCAAGTGTCCTGTGGTATATGCTGATGAAGTTTTTGTAACGTAAATGAACCCAGCAGACACTTGCTTTTGGACAATGTGCTGCTTTGGGAAATAAAATAGAAGATGAGATAAAAGGTCCAGAAATTCTGAATGATGTGGCAGCAAACTATTGGATGGGCCCTCTCCTTGAACTGAATGGTTTCATTTTAAGTGTAAGTAACAGGGGCTCCACTTCTCAGTGTCAGAGAGAAGGCAGTCTCATAGGTCACTGCCCTGATGAATTGCAGGTAGCTGGTCTCTCTCATGACTTAAGTTATAACCATTGAGAACATGATACTATCTTAGTGCTGGAGTTTTATGAGGATGGAGGGATTTTTGGAAAGATTCAAGGAAAGAGCAAGGAAAATGAACCCTGAACTGTGTCTGCTTCCTGTGTTTCAGAGCAGGGCTTGTAGCTGGGATCTGTGGGGTATGACTGGTTGTTAGTTCACTGTAATTTTCTTTTCTTCTCTTCTCAGGAGGGCAAGAAGACTTCATTCTTTCTTATGAGCCTGTCACAAGGCAGGAAAGTAAGTTTCCCAGCATGCTCTGGTTCCTGATTTCCAGGCCATATCGGGTGACACCATTAGAGGAGCCAAAGAATGAAGGACTAAGGAGGATAAACTCTGCTTAATACTCCATTGTCCCCAGACCAGACCTTGCTCTCTCTTTGGCACAAACAACTTCCCTGCTAAGCATGGGCAGGGGCGGCTCCCAGGAGGATGGGGCAGCCCTCCAGATGAGTGGTCCTGAGTGGAAGGAGCTCAGTCGAATCACTACAGAGCCCCACCTACAGGACAAATGGATAAAAATCTCCTGGGAGACTGATGTCAGCTGAGTATTGAGAAAGGCTTTCTATCAGACCTGTCCTAAGATACAAGTCATCCTCTGGGCTGCTCCATTTCTTTTTCTAGGAGGCATTTATACAGAGGCTAATGGCTATTGACAAGGATATTGCAGAACGATTCAAGCATCAGAGGAGGAGTTATACCAAATGGACTTTAGAGTTCCTTCTACCCTCATGTTACAAAGGAATTGGGAAAACCCCAGCAGAGAATAGAGAGTATTCTGAGCTGAGGAAAAGAAATTATAAAAAAACATAAGGTGTCATTATACTAACAATTACTTCTTAAAGTCATTATCTAAACAATGGCCAGACAGCTGCTTTGGAATCTTTTTTCTCCCACTCAATTGACGAAATTCCTTAGTTGTTTTGACATTGTGTAGGCATAAACTAAGAGCAAGCAAAACCCCTCCAAACGTTTTTCATTGACAGACACTGCAGTTGCTTTTCCCTATTGGAAAATTCCAGAAAGTAGGCACAGCCAACATACCTAGTGTTAAAACACCAATTTCTCCTGCCAGGCTTTGTGGGCACCTTAGCCAATGAAGTAATGCCCTCAGCAGTTCTGTTTGGTGATTTCACCTTAAGACTCACCTGTGCAGAGCAGTTGTGCCGTCCTGTTCATGTCTTTCCCCTCATTTGCATCTCCCCTTCCCTCTCTGCAGTAAACTATACCCGGCCAGTGATTATCCTGGGCCCCATGAAGGATCGGATCAATGACGACTTGATATCTGAATTCCCTGACAAATTTGGCTCCTGTGTGCCTCGTAAGTATCGTTTCTCTTTTTCCTGGAAGAAAGGCTCCCCCTCTTTTGAGATGATAAAGTGTAATTCTGTTCCTCAGTGGTGTCTTCAGTGATTTGGATACTATCAGTTACCTATTATCTGAACATCTTTTTTTTAATCTGAAAGCATCTCAATTTTCTCTGCTCAACACTTCTCATCTGTGCTGCTGTGTATTGTTCTCTATTTAGTGAGTATAATACATCCTCCAAACTGACTGTGATCCCGCAGAAGGCAGGATGAATCCTGTCATCCTGTAACTCCCATAGCCTTTAAAATAGCACAGAATTATTGATAGGCATCAGTATGTTCTTATAAATGGATTGAAATGCCACTGAAGCATCTCTTCCCATAGAATAAGAGAGATCAGACACAAAGCCACGTATTAAAATAATCTCAGGATGATTTAGGGCCATGTGTCAATCCCAAAACAAAACAACCTTCTCCATGGGTGATAACAGTGCCAGGATATGAGAGGGTGAAGACAAGAAGACATGTAAAATTTTCATCTACCCTCTAGGCCATCCCAGATTGTAATCTGCTTTCTTGTCCTGAGGGAGGATCATTGGGTCTCCTGGTCCCACTGAGTATAGTCCCATCAGAGTCTATCTGCTCTGTGTCCCATGCATACTACACCTTCCCATTCACCCCTACTCCCACGGCATCACATAAATGTTTCTGTGTGAGTGTGTGTGTGTGTTTATACAGACCCCCCACACACACACAGGGAATTTCAGTTTATTAGATAATTGAACTCTTAAATCTATCCCAACAAATATTTCTTTCTCACTGTACATTTTTGAAGCTTTATGCTTTGAAGTGTCTCTTATATTTCAGCATTGCAGATGTCACCCAGAATACCTAAGAGCAACAGTCGAGTGTGTGCAAGTGCAGAGACAGAGGGGAGCTAGAGTGATTGCTGTATCTCATGAAACTATTCCCAGCAAGAACTCTGGGAACAGATCCTGCCAAACAGCCTATCTTGAGAAAGACTCCAGACAGAAATGATCAAGTCAAACCCTACTCCATTTCATAGCAGCCTCCCGTGCGTCCCTCCAATTTGGAAAGAAAAAACCCAGACAGTCCTTAATGACCACTCCCACTTTCCCCTCCACCTTGCACGCTTTCTTTTGTTTTAATTAATAGCACTATTTTATGATACTCAATATAGGTTCATTGTACAAAACCTGGAAAATGCTAAAAAGAAATTTAAGCGAGGAAATTAAAAATATACAGACTTTCAGAGTATCCAGAGATAACATCATTGTTAATATTTTCAGAGTTTCACCTCTTTCTCCTCTGACTGGGTACATATTGGATATATACAATTTTTTTGGCTTAACATTATTTAAAATTTTATGTAAATATTTTAAATGATTATTACATCATAATCATTCCTCATTTATGGGTATTTTGGGTTGTCTCTCCTTTTCACTCTTATGAATCATAATTAAAATATAATTATGTGATAATTATTTATAATTTATAAATTAATATAATGAATATCTTTAAGATAAAACTTTATCTGAAGCTTTGATAATTTTTTAAGATAGATTCCTAGGAAGAAAATATCTGAGTCAAAGACTGGAAATATTTTAAAATCTTTTATTTATATTGATAGGATTGTTTTCCCTTCTCTTCTTACTAAGAACTTCAATCACCTCTAACCATGGTTAGAATTGATGACTTTTAGTCCCACCTAAACTGTGATGATCTCATTTCACATCTTTCAAATCCCTGAATATATTTTTACTGTTTGTCCTTTTTTTCCTCCTGCTTATGACATATTTTCTTGCTTTTTTGTTTGTCCCATAATCTTTTATTGTGTACTGGACATTGTGACACTATGTTATTGAGAGTCTGGATTTGGTTATCTTTCTTTATAGAATATTATGTTTTTATTCTGGCTGATAATAATTTACTGGCAAATCAGTTTCTTCAGTTCTGACCTGGTTTTACACTTTGTGAAGGTGGGTCTAGAATAAATCTAGAGTAACCTTCTAAATTGTAGACTTTCCACTGAGTCAGTTAAGCATCTGACTCCTGAATTTTGGCTCAGGTCATCATCTCAGAGTTGTGAGTTCCAGCCCCACATTGGGCTCCTTGCTGGGCATGGAACCTGCCCCTTCCCCTGCCTCCCTCTCTAAAAAAAAAATTAATTAATTAATTAATTAATTAATTAAATTAAATCATGTTAAATCGTAGCCTTTCCATGTTCTCAACCAAATACCCAGTTCTGACTGAACTCTAGTGTCTCCTAGCACTAAATAACCTCTAGACCCTCCACTTGAAAATGGAAGTGGAATGAATGTAGAGGTCCCCTCATGTGTTTCTCCAGTCTCAAGGTCACAGCCCTGGGCTGCCTGTCATCTGATGCCTGACAATGGCTGTTCCATACACTTTGTCTAGTTTTGTAGTTGCGTACAGTGGGAGGCTAACAGGTAACAGGTACCTGTTACTATGTCATGGTCCTCAATATTACATATTTTTGTATATCTATGTTGAGGGTGTGGGGAAGAAAATAGGTGTAAAGGCTGTTTATGAATATAAATTACCTTTTTTATTATTTTTCTTTTATAAAGATACTACGAGGCCAAAGCGTGACTATGAGGTGGATGGCAGAGACTATCACTTTGTCATTTCCAGAGAACAAATGGAGAAAGATATCCAAGAGCACAAGTTTATAGAAGCTGGCCAGTACAATGACAACTTATACGGAACCAGTGTGCAGTCTGTGAGATTCGTGGCAGAAAGGGTATGTCCCCCAATCATCTTATACCGCCCCTAAAGAAGGTTCCAGGTGGCAAACTGCATTTTTGGTCATTACTCTTTCCTGATTGCAGTTGTAAACTTTTATTAAATATTCCTTTTAAGTCCTTTAAGCAGAGAATGACTTTAGAGCAAGGTCATTAATCTTTGTTCTAATCTCAATAAGGTATGCTGGCTGACTCATGGGGAGGAGGGGGTTATAAACCTAAAGGCAATTAACAGCTTGAAGTTTATGGAGATTGACTTTGTCCTTGACTCACTTATCTTTGGCCCCAGTAAACAACACTGAATTTATTAAGGAAGCTTTATTACTCTAGGTTGTTTAAATCAGGGTCCTCAATTCTTTTTGTTTGCAAGAGTTACATTTTATCTCCCTGAAAACCTGGGACACTCATAGTGAAGGGGTAGATAGATGAAGAGGGCTAAGGCCTAGCCTAGAGCTGGCAGAAATTCCAACTTAGAAGAGGTGTGAATACTGCCATTTCCTTCCCATTGATAATTTCAAGGACATGGAAAAGAAGAGAATGTTCAAGAGAGAACAGGATAGGAAGGAACTTGAGTGTGGCTCTAAGATCTGCCTATAGAGAGATCCTAATCTCCTGTCAACACGGAGGACCAATTTCATGAGAGAAAAGAAAAGAGTTAAAAACCAATCCCATTTGTTTTTTAATTAATATTTGTTAGGTTGATTTGTTGTGATTTTACATAGCCTTTTGATGTACTGGTAAAAAATAAACAAGAAATTTTAATGTCTATCTGAGAATACAGTAAGCTGCATCTCTTCCTTTCTTTCAAAAGTTAGGTTCTTTGAGCCAAATCACGTGTTTCTAATCAGTTTCCTGGATGATTGCATCTATGCTCCTCTTTGAACATGTAAATATAACCTTTGTTAACTTGAAATGTTCTGGCCAGTGAATAATCAAACGGCATTTAAACATTTTGTTTAGCTGTTGCATTTCACAGAGAGCAAACTTGGAATTTATTGCTTAAGTGATATAGGGTTTGAACCATCTTATTATGTTTCTCCTCTAAGAGCCCAAGTATTCACTACAGTCTCTAAGTTTTCATGCAGGTATTATAGAAAATTTGTAATCCCCTATTATTGATTTAGCACTGTTCCTATCTGTACAAAATGCTTTTTCTCTTCTTTTCTAAAGTTCTTCTGGCCTCAGGGTAATGAGGCCATTTCTCTCTGGGAGTTAGAATATGATGTTTGCCAAATGTATCTACTTTTCCCGAAATACTTTATAAAGCAACTCCTTGCTCTGAGCACTCATTGCAGTGGAAGCCCAGTTAAATGAGGTGTGCTGTATGTAATAGAGTTTTCATGTAACAAACAAGAAATTTAAAGACATAATATTGAAGGTAACTCTTTTGTGTCTGTCCTTAGCTATACTGGACTGAGCATATCCAGGGCAGGATACATATAAGCACTCAGCAAGTATTTATGGAATTGTTCCAAGTTCACATGATTACCATTACTCCAGACTTAACATTGGTCAGGGTGAGACAATGAAGTAGCTACTTATTCCAACCAACACTTCTGTCAGTGCTCAAGACTTGGGTTTGAGTTCTTCTAGCACTGAGACTTTGAGCAAGTTACTTATTGTTTCTAAGCCTTAGTCTTATCTTCCGTAAAATGTGGCTGGTAATACCTACCTTGTAGATTTGGAGATTTCTTGTTGACAGTTATCTTCAGAGATGGTTTATGAGCTTCATGAGTGTGGACCCAATCATATTACATAAGGCTACACGTCTTCTTTTGCAAAACATCAGATATTTAAGAAAATTAAGCTGAGGTAACACATGTAAAATCTCTATTGCCGTGGCAGGCACTTAGTAAGGGAGTAATAAAGATGAGTTATCAAAAGCAATCAGTGATGACCCTGAATATCAACTTTTATTTATGCTTTGCAGTGATCCTTTTTCAACCATGAGAAATTCAGTATCCCTTACCTTCCTTGAAAACATACTTACTTTTTGGTTTGTCTGTTTGTTTTGGTTGGATTATGATCATTCTTTCTGGATTAACTCCATATTTTTCTTCTCTTCCTACCAGGGCAAACACTGTATACTTGACGTGTCAGGAAATGCTATCAAGCGGTTACAAGTTGCCCAGCTCTATCCGATTGCCATCTTCATTAAGCCCAAATCTCTGGAACCTCTGATGTAAGTGGAGGGCACGGGAGGCTGTCACCCGCCGCCTATTCCATGTGACACAGCAAATTGCTGGCAGCTCTTGGTCCTAAGTGCTTAGAAGTCAGAAGTGCCATTGTTGATTTTTTAAAGCATTTCCTTTTTGAAAAAAAAAAACATGAAAGTGTTTTTGAACCACTAGAGACATATTATCAGTAATTCCCTAACATGTCTTCACTAATGTTTCTTGATTTTTATGTTCATTTCACAAGTTGTTTTGTGTGTGTGTACGTGTGTGTGTGTGTGTGTGTGTGTGTATGTGTGTGATTTGTTTTGTTGTTTTGAAGGTAGGTTGGTTTGGTTTGATTTTCAAATGATAGGAAGCAATCATCTTTGCTTATCTCTTTCTCCTGAAAACAGTTCCATTAGTAAATCTTTTTAAATGCGTAGGTTTTTATAGCGGGAGCAGACAATATTTTAGACTCTTTCTATTGACATTTCATTTAGTTCTAGCATAGAATTCTTCTGTTCCTTAATGAAAACCTCTTGTATGTAGACCACTAACCTTAAAAGGGAGTTTTCTTAGTGACATGGCAGTAACACATCTATAGCTTAAACCAACAGCTCCATACCAGTGCACGTTTATGAATAAGGCAAAAATGTATAACTCGGATTTTTTGTGATTCTTTTTATTTTTCAGAGGACTGGCAAAATAGCTTCCTTAAAAATCACTAAACAAATTGGGCAAAGATTCACAACTAGACCATAAAGTAACATATTTTCAGTGGCAATTTGATAGAAATTGTTGCACTGCTTTCTAGACAATTCCCATACAAACGTGAGGCTGCCATAGTAGTCAAAAGGCAGTGACTTGAAAATCGGTCAGGCTAGATTTGGTTTTTCCCTTTGTCTCTGACCAGTTTTGTCACCTCAGGCAAGTTGCTTGACCTCCTTAAGATTTAGTTCCTCTCCTCTCAACTAGGCACATTAATAATACATACCTCACAGCTGGTATAAAGGTTAAACATGATCATGAATACAAAGCTCCCCATATGGTCTTTAGCATATAGTAAGTACTCAATAAACAGTAGCCACTATAACTATAAAAAATTTCAAGTTACTTCCCTGTAAAAGGAATAAAACTATTTTATCATCACAAAACACATAAACTACCTTTTCCATGAGGTCACAAGAGATAATGCCAATGTGTCTGTTGGCAAGAGCTTTGCTCAAATGTGCCTCCATTTGGCCCTCGAGGTCTTAGAGCGCTTGACAGGGTTCAGAAGTGAGCCACAGAGTACTGGAGAACAGTGCGCATGGAAAAACCAAAGAGAAAGAAATTACTTAATCCCAGAGGTGAAACAATTACTTGCAGAAGGTATCAGCCAACTGTTCCATGTCTTGTCTAGGAGTGAAGAAACAGAGCAAGCTGCAGCAGCTGGAATTGCAACCTAAGAGAATTAAGTTAAATACACAGTCAGTCTCTGGGGAAATTGCCAGAGAGGTGCCTTAAAAGCAGAATACATTCACATAAATAAAAGATGGACAACAGTTCTTACCAAGGTGAAAAAATAAAATCAGGAGGTCACTGACAGCACCTTCTGCCCTGAGAATTTAGGTGTTAAATTATAATGTCAAGAGCTTTGCCCAGAGTTGGCACATGGAAAAAATGTGTGTTGATGATAAAATACTGGTTCTTGATAGTGTTATTCCTGGTAGCATGCTTGAAATCTCTCCTCATCTAGAATACAGTGTTGGGTAGTGCACAGAGTAAATTAAGCAACCATAAATTTCATTATGTAAAAGTGATTTATAATCTGTAAAGAGCCTCATAAATATTATTAGCAATGCTAACATGAAAAAGAAGAACAGAAAAATGGCCCTCACCTCCTGGGAACAGCATCTTAAAGGCCTGTTTCAGAAATAGAAGAATAAGTTTTCACATCATAAATACGCGGGGGGATAAATGGCTTCCCAGGGAAGTGAGGCCTGAGGGAGACAGCAGTTGCCCATGTGCTTCAGTGTGATAGTGGGAGATATTCCCATCTGGTGCTCCATAGGAGAAGTTCTCCTTCCTTCCACAACTACGAGATGACTTATTTAGTTTTGCCTCGGGGCACTGTCACAGCCACTTATCACCAAGGAAAATTAAACATTCCGACGGCTGGATCCCACAACGAGGACTGTGAACCTGACATAATTTGCTGCAGCCATATTCATGAGTCTCGAGTGCCGTGATGGTGACATTCAGACTAATGGGATCTTATTATTAAACGCTGGATGTTTACTTTCCAGTTCCCTCTTTGCCAAGGGTTTTACTTCAGGACCAAAGCTGGCATGATCTGCCCACTCCCCGGGGAGGAGTGAATGCTAGGTCAACTGGAACAAAAGCATGGCCACTGTCACATTTGGGCCTTGATACAGCATCACACACAGTATTTCTCAAGTGCATCATCCACATCAAACCATAGAGCTTATTAGCACATACATAACTGACTCTTCAGAGGAGCATAAAATCAAGGCTGTGGAGGAAAGGGGTGTTCTTTTTATAGAGTGCCACTGCATGACCCCTGTTCCTCACCCCAACCCCATGGCATTGGGAAACTTTCCCGTGTCTCTTTACCTTGCCAACCCCAATCTGCTTTTACCTTCTTGCTCCCGCGGTGGCCCATGTTTTCTTTTGTCTTCAACTGTATCATAATTATGTTGATTTGTCTAGTCCTCCATTCATTCATTCACTTAGTCATTTAACAAAGAAGTCTTGAGCCAGGCTCCATGACACATGCCGATGTACAAACCCTGGTCTCTGCCCTCAGTGAACTCACAGGTTAGGCAAGGAGACAAAGGATATCATAGATATGTTAGAGGATAAAAATGGAAATTCAGTGATGGCTAGAGTAAGTGCAAAGGGAATTCAGAGAACACAGGCTAGCATAGAGGAAGTCAAAGAAGATCAAGAGCCACATGATTTCTTGACATCTGGAGCATAACCCTGTCTTTTTGTGAAAAATATCCCTGGGTTTAGACCAGCATCTTCTGAACCCAAAGGTGACATCCACTCACAGCTTCTAGGACTAGTGCTATTTGGGAGGAGAATCGTAGATAGCATCCCTAGGACAAGATGAGTTTATCTCAACATCAAGAGTTCAGGAAATTCCTTTTTTTTTTTTTTTTTCCTGTTGCAGCCATCAGATCATGTCCAGAATCATGTTAATGTCTGACTTCAGTTTTTAATTTTTTTTTTCCAAATAAGCCCCTTAGGAAAGTCTTAGTATAACAGAAAATCTGTTTGACTAAAAGTTGGCTTTAAAAGAACCCCAAGGAGACGAACCATGAAAGACTATGGACTCTGAAAAACAAACTGAGGGTTCTAGCGGGGAGGAGGGGTGGGGAGATGGGTTAGTCTGGTGATGGGTATTGAAGAGGGCACGTTCTGCGTGGAGCACTGGGTGTTATGCACAAACAGTGAATCATGGAACACTACATCAAAAACTAATGATGTATGGTGATTAACATAACAATAAAAAATTTTTAAAAATTTAAAGAACCCCAAAACTTTGAGTTCTGACATCAGATTTACTCTTTTACCTTCTCAAGTCTCTTTATTACTTCAGGCCACAGTGACATGCTCTAAAACCACAGTGACATGCTTAAAACCAGACCCCAGCCTCTGGCTTCCTCAGGGGCATGCAAAGGCAGCAGTGCTTTCAATATTCTACTTGCCCCTGTGATGCATCCCAGTGGGCCAACCAAAATACCTCTGCCCTTGGCTAGGCTTTTATCAGCCCAGTGCAGCCATGCTTCTATTCATATGATGATCAGAGGCAAGCATTGTCAGTCTTTGATCAATAAAATGTCTTTGATTTAAAAAAACAGGAAGATAATATAATTTTTATTTAAGAAGTACAGTTTGTTTGGTAAGCAAAAAATGTTACCACCTAGAGGACCTGAGAAGATAAAGCTGCCCCTGGTTAGGAATCAGTAGGTTGGGTTATTTTCCATTTCCTTCCCACTCAATTTGTCCTTGAGGTTGGATTTCAGTAATCTTACAATAATTAAGCTGCACTTATATACACCAAGAGTTGACAGACTAACAGAAAGAAAGGGACACAGAGAGAGTCCCAGGCATAATTCCTTTATAGCCCATTCTCCTATCAGAACAACAACAAAACCAAGTCAACCCTGGAGACTCTTAACGAGATTCTCTATCCTTGTTCTCTATGGAGGTTACTTGCTTATAATCTATTTGAAAATATTTTGGTCCCAGCACGTTTGATTGTTACATTCTCTCTGTGTCCATTTATTCATACCTCCCTCAGCCAATCCTAATGCCATTTGATTATAAAAGCAGATGAAGTTCAGGGCGCCTGGGTGGCTCAGTCTATTCAGCGTCCGGCTGTTGGTTTCCGCTCAGGTCATGATCTCAGGGTCATGGGATTGCTCCGCACTCAGCGGGGAGTGTGCTGCCCCTCCCCCCACTCGTTTTCTCTCTCTCTCAAATAAATAAATAAATCTTTAAAAAAAAACCAAACAGATGCAGTTCAGGGCTCTTGTTGCTGTAGACATGCCTCACCCTTTGCAGAAGTTGAGCAGGGAGAGCCACAGAATGCCCCTTCAGCCTGAAAGATGCACATTCCTGAGGAGCCTGTCACCTTTTCTAGAATTCTCGGGAAGCACTTTCTATTTCCCCACTCCAGACATTTCCTGCTACACACTGAAGATGAACAGCAGCCCGTGGGGAAGATGGGGAGTAGAGAATTCAAAGGTTCCTGGGACGGCAGACCCTGCCAGGAGTCAAGTCTAGTTCTCTCAGATGTGCTGAGGGACAGAATGTGATGATGTCCCCTCCCTCCTCTCCATCTCCTCTCCCTGCCTCTGACCACCCCTAGAAGATTTCGTTCGAATCTATGCACCATGTTTAAGAGAGGTCGAGACAGTCTAGGACAAAGTCCAAGGACAGGTAACCCGGAAGGCAAGGATTTGGAAATCGCATCCAATGGGAGAAGAGATGAAGGAAGTAGGACAGTTTATTCTGAAGGAGTGGTAGCCTCAAGGGACATATGAGCACTTGATTTAAAGACCCCAGTGCCTGTCATGGAGGAAAGAGGTTTAGTCCTATGTGACTACAGAGGATGGAACAGGGGCCAGTGACTGGAAGTCAGAGAGAGACAGATTCTGCATCAGTCCAGTGTGAAACCGAGAGACTGCCCTCTGGGAGGGAGCGCTCTTGGGAGGGTGTCCTTGTTGCTGAAATTCTTCCAGCAAAAAGAGTCCCGAATAAGGACTAAGAAGCCTCTAGTAAGATTACATTGTGCTTCCTGCAGGATTCATTTTGACACACATTTTAAAGGATTTGGCACATTCCCTGTGTGTTCTAATAACAAACCCTCATTTCTCCAGGGAGATGAATAAGCGTCTAACAGAGGAACAAGCCAAGAAAACCTATGATCGTGCAATTAAGCTAGAACAAGAATTTGGAGAATATTTTACAGGTAAGTTCATTTACCCTTCGACTGTGAGAAAGGATCGATGGTCTGACATTTCGCATTAGAGAGGGCTCCGGGCCGGGTATACCTGGGCCCTAAAACCTTCCCACTGAGAAACTCTAATTTCCCTCTGCTTTACCTATCTGGTCCAGAACTCTGGGTTCTGTCTTCTCTGGATTCAGCCGCAGCCAGCTCTAGGTTCCCAGTGGCCCTATGCAAAAGCATGAGCCACGGATGGCACTGAGCTATCTCCTGCTATTAAGAAGATTTCAGGCAGGGCACCTGGGTGGCTCAGTCGGTTAAGCGTCCGACTCTTGATTTCGGCTCAGGTCAAATCTAATGGTCCCGGGATCCGGCTCTGCGCTGGGCATGGAGCCTGCCTGGAAATCTCTCTGCCCCTCCCCCTTCTCTCCCTCTCCAAAAAAAAAAAACCAAGAAGATTTTAGGCATTAAACTATCTCCCTGATATCATCAGAAAACTTGAAAAAGAAACCTTTAGGGCTCAGTTAGGGAACATCCAAAGCAATGCCTCATAAGAAGCAGTCTCAGGGCTCCGTTCTCTGCTTTGATGACGGGCAGGTCTGCGTCCTGTTAGCAGCTATTGAACAAGATGCTGAACCACTTCCCTGTGTTTCCATTGATTCCACATCAAGTCCCAGGGCAAAACTTTGCTTTTCTTTTTAAATATTTCCTTGGAAACATGAAGTTTGGGGAATAGAGGAAGATTTTCTTGCCCCGGGAATCCCGGGTTCTCTGTTCTTACCCATGTTCATGAAACACTGATCAAATCCAAAGAATAATCAAACTGTGTGGAAATTGCCTTACAACAAATGGTTTAAAAACAAGAAGTTTCCTCCTGAATTTCCTTATGAGAAGTTAGATGCTTTACTGTTTGTCTTACTCAGAATATGAAAATGCCAGTGACTTAGCAGTTTGCAAATATGTTGAACCAAGTAATCTTAAGTAAAATTTCGATCAGTAACAAAGGTATGAGTTGTGTTTTATCCTGAAAGAACATCCAGGTATAAACATCAAATCACAGTTATGCACATTTTGACCAGTGGTTCATACTCAGAAATAAAATACAGTAACAATATATTCTCAGGGTTGCTTTTAAGATCTAACTATGTTTCAGTAGCAATTCATTGTTAATCCCTAATGTCCTACAGATAGTACTGACATGTTTTGGAGATCTCTCTGTAAGCTAACTTTAGTTCAAAGGACATTATGAAATATACTTAAATCTGTTTCAGGTGACTTGGTATTTTAGGTAATTCACAGATTAGCTGTTTGTGTATATTTCCTCTTATTTATGTTTCTTATAAGTAGCTGTCATAAAGCATTCCCAGTATGAGCGGCCCTGTTATAGCAAAATATCAATTTACCAGATTACTTGGAGAATGAATGGGGTTTCCTATTAAGGGCTTGGGGAATGAAGGGGTTAACTCAAGTTGCCTCCACAACCTTATTATTTCCTCTATGTTGAAAATGTTTAAATTTCTGCACCTGCCAAGGTACACACAGTATATAGAATAAAAAGCCAGCTTTCTTTTGATAAGCAAGGAGATCTCAATCTGAAAATTGATCAGTGCCTAGCCTGGTGCCTGGCCCAGAGTAAGCACCCATAAAATTTAAATATATAAATGATTCATTTTCCAGAACCACAGACAGACGTATAGAAGGTAAAAAGACTGGGGTGCATTTGTTACCTGATCCAGCACATGCACTGAAAGCATTTTTTTTTTCTTTTAATCACTGACGTGACCTTGCTTAAGTAAATTTCCCACTTTTCTTACTAATGAAAAGTAATATGAAGCTTCCAGATGAGTTCATCTGTCACTGGTTTGAGCTTCTGCTGTGTGACTGAGGGCTGTTCTTTACCAGGCAGGGAACGATTCCTAACTCTGGCGTGTTTACTCTTGTTCTAGCTATTGTCCAAGGAGACACCTTAGAAGATATATATAATCAATGCAAGCTTGTTATTGAAGAGCAATCTGGGCCTTTCATCTGGATTCCCTCAAAGGAAAAGTTATAAATTAGCTACTGCACCTCCGACAATGACAGAAGAGCATTTAGAAGAACAAAATATATATAATATACTACTTGGAGGCTTTTATGTTTTTGTTGCATTTATGTTTTTGCAGTCAATGTGAATTCTTATGAATGTACAACACAAACTGTGTGAAGCCATGAAGGAAACGGAGGGGCCACAGGGTGGGACAGAAAAGACATTGCAGTATGCAGGAAGGCTTTGGTTTGCTCAAAGTGCCAGGTGTAGGGATGAACCTCTGATGGGCTTTCTGCCCAAGAGGTGGGCAGCCTCCTCACCCCAGCAGATGTCCAGAGCTGATTTAGCTGCTGAGCTCTCTGTGTCTTTTGCTTTAAAGAAAAGTTGCCAGCACTTGAACTTCACCAACCTTCCCATTACCCACATCTGTAATTGGTACACTTTGAATTTTGTAACTATGCACTCTTTGATTTCTTAACGAGCAAAAGAAAGAAAGAAGGAAAAAGGAAAGGAGTCCCTTTGGAGACGGCATAATATCAGGGAAGGATAAGTGTGTAGTTTCTTTGACTGGCATCTACAAAGACGAGCATTTCATAAAATTCACAAGTGTATGGAGGACTGACCTCCCTGAGAGGAGGGGGTTCCACCTGAGGTTAGCTTTATGATTGTTTATTGTCTATTTTGCCATTTATAAACTGAAAGGAGGCACTAAAGATGAGAATAATTTATACAATAAAATATATTAAATGTATAGAAACGAATTTCTATAGGTTAAAAAAGTTTTGTGAAATATTTTGTAAAGACTAATTGAAAGACTAAATGTATGCACTATCAGCAGATGATCAAATTCAAGAACTGAAACTTGCACTCTCCCTTTTGTTGCCAATGATCCATTAAGAGCATCTGAGTTCTTTCCAAAGTCTGACAAAGACTTCTCCCTCACTTACCTCCCATGATCTCCCTTCCATATTAGTGACACACTCTCATGGAGCACATCCCTTAATGAGTTGCCCTCATGGGTGTTTTTGGATGACATTTGGTTAATGCATTTTTAAGCTGATGGCTTTCAGAGACAAACTCATGTAAATGATCTAAAGGGAAGTTTTTGCTTTTATCTTATTAACCTGGGCCTGCCATGCAAATAGTTGAATAACTTTGTTTCTAGTTACTTACATGCAGTTCTCAAAGGATCATTTAGTATTTTGGCCAACCATGAGTAATTAGGAGTTTTGTTTTTTTGTTGTTGTTTTTTTTGTTTTTGTTTTTTTTGTTTTTTTTTTTTTTTTGTCTGTTTCACAAGTAACTGAGGGTTTTGTAACCAGAGATGGTATCAAGCCATGGAGAGATCTGTCCCAAGAAGCACTATTTCTTTGAGGAAGAGAGAAGTATCTCGTTGGGGGGTTGAGGGGTGCAGACTTTTGTTTCTGTGTACAGGGCAAAGAGAACCACAAGAAAAGACAATTAACAGCTTTGAGCTCAACCAATTGAACTGCCTTTCTTGGGGGCTGCACCTGGACCAAGTTTATTTTTTAGCAATTATAATGATGATTTAAAAAAACCTCCCGAAGCCTATATCCCACTTTAGAGCTGATGATGACATCAGCATTGCTTGTGCCCACGGTGTTTAGAGAGAGACTTGTCGGTGATCTAAATAACCACTCAACTCTGGGTTCTATGCATGCCCAGACTAAGCCCCATCGCCTTATTTCTGGGGTACATCCAGACCTGGCAGGGATTCTGCCACACTGTGCAGCAAACCAGCATGCAGGCTGGGATGGGAGAGCAAGAGATAGAGCCATCAGCAGTGATGGGGCTTCTTCACAGTAAGAACATCGGAGCTCAGAATGAGGGTCTCTTTCCAAACCCAAGGTTGTTCATCTTACACTAACTACCACTGTCTGCCTCGCTGCAGTCACCAAAACAAACACAGAAATGCAAAATTATGCATCTACCTATAGTCTTGAGGCTACCTTTGCCAACCGAAGGGCTAGCAATGCATTTTCCCTCTGATGAAAGTCACATTTGGGGGGGGACTTCCTTAGAGTGCTCAAAATGTTTAAAGGTATGTCCATGGCTGCAATTCGCCAGTTTCAGGTCAAGGCCTACTTTCATCAATATTGCTGCCAGAAGTTTTCTGCCGCCAGAATGCCATTCCTGATCCCAGCTCTATTTTTAGGCCACCATAATAACTTCTTTGGTTTCTCAACTGAGCATGCAACCATTTATTTAAAGGACTGTCATTAATGAGTAGATGTTTCCGCGGGTCGTGTGATGTGCTTTCCATTTAATATTTAGTATTGCTGTGGCTGAGTACAATCAAATTGAACCACCAACCCTTGGTTTTGTAGTAATATGATTATTTATTTTCCTAGTGTAGATGCTTCCAGATTAGAGTTGGCATTTGCACTGATTTTTTTATGTAGATTTATATAAATATATATACATATATATTTGCTTGAAGAATCACCAAGCAAATTGGTGAGAGGGTCTTTTCCTATAGAATTTACACCTCCATTTGTTGTGTTGTCTTGCGCTTCCCAATGTTGAGGTCTCTATGGCTCCAATGAACTGGTGTATTTTGCAGCAAATCTGATGATTGTACGGATATGGCAGGAAAGTTACCCAGATTACATCTGGTGCAAATGCACTTGGAGCCTGGGGCCAGACTGGTGCTAACACTGCAAACTTTGTCCGGAGCTCTCTCCAATCTGAAGGCTTGCTGGGGGCGCAACGTCACCTTTACATGCTGGGCCCTTTCGGAAAAGTGCCAGATCGTGTCACTGGTGCTATTTTTCATGCTCTGGTACAATGTGTAGCACCACGGGGGTCTCAGCTTTACCAAACTCAAAATCGCATTTGTCAGCTAATTGCAGGGGCATTTGTATTTTGCTCTCCTCCCACAGGATCTGTTGGCCATTTCTTTGCTGGCCTCTCCCTGCCCCCGCACCCCCCCACCACCAGCCCCAAGTTCTTGGCTTGGCGCCATCTGCTCAGTGAGCCCATCTTTACGAAGCTGCACTCAGGTGCCTGTGAGCTGTCTTAGATCCTACTGCCAGCCCTTCCAGACTCTGAGCCAGGGAAAAGCTCTCCACGCCTCTGGCTCTCGCCTCTGGTTTTCCCTCCTTCTTTTTCTGCTCTCCCCTTTCCATTTCTATCTCATTCCATCGCTCTCTTTGCGCACCTCTCCTTTTCTCCTACTGGCCTGTCTTCCCCGAGTGCTGCCTTCCTTCTGCAGTCTCTCCTTACTCCCTCCCTTTAACTTCCCTATTTCTCTACCCCCTTTGGGTCTCTCTTCCCCCTGCCTCATTCCCCTTTCCCCTCCTTTCCTGTCCTTTCTCTCCTCCTCACACATACTGAGCATCTCCTGTCCCATACCCCACTCTGTGATTTTTCTGTCCTATAAGGGCTCATGGCTGATTTGGACAGCAAGTCCATACACTGGACCGATGACACAATTCCTGTGGGTCACCGTTTCACTTACACAGCCCAGAAAGCAAAGCTGAGCATGAGGTCCTGGGCTGGAGCCAGCTCCAGCACGCCTCACTGAGCCAGCCTGCACCGCTGCCCTGGCAGTGACGATGCACATGCATTCTGGGCCCCGCAGCACCTGGGTGCCTCTCTGCCTGAAGGCTGGTCCACACTGAGCCCACTCCCAGCACCATCCCGTGGCTCTGAGGACACCTCCTATCTACAAAGGCAGACTCTGGCCCCGAAATCATTCTGACAGCAAACCTCTTTCTTCTCATTGAAGCCATGCCATCGCCTTGGTTTGGAGAGAGACATTTTCTCCCCATTCATAAGCTTCCCCCCCCCATTTTCATGTGAAGCCCCCTCTGCTTTTCAGCTGGTGATTGCTCTGGTGAGATTGAATGGACTTGCTGATGAAATAACATCTCTTTTTTTCCTGTCTTGGTCCTGCCTAAATTCCTACAAAAGTATTTAAGTCAAGGACTCGGGCTAGTTCCTAAGCTTATCGTGGTCATTTGTCACTCCCAGGGGGAAAAGGGGACATTTCTCTGAAAGCATGTGGAGTGACATGCTAACGACTGATTTGCCAGAGATCTCCCTACAGAATTCTGTGGATATGCATTTTACTTCTGTGTATGTATGGTCTATGTGGTATGTATATCATGTATACACATACTACATTGGGTATGAATGAATGTGGATGGAAACCCACACACACACTCCAGTCTGTAAATATCCTTCCTCACTGAAAACTGTGCTTTGGAAATCATTTCTTGTACAGCTGTGCAGTTTCTTGTAGCAGCTGAGGACAAGCTAAGACAGGTGGATGATTTAAACAAAGATCACCTAAAAGGCGGAATACAGAATCTCCCTAGCAACTCACGAGGACAGACAACCAAATGGCAAGGTTGACTCCCAATGAGATGGCAAACTTTTCTTCTCTCCTTTTTGAATTTGTGTTTCCTAAGTGTGTCAAATTCTGAGTGCACCAGGCTGTACCCATTAGATCCTTTCAATATGACAGTTTCGTGCTTCTCTCTGACAGGATGTTTCTCCATCGAGCTGTAGTGCAGGAGGAGAGGGAGGGAGGAAACACTCCTTGCCCAGGCTGGAGTTTACAGAGACACTGCACAGCTTACACTCCTGTTAAGTGTAAATATTCGACACTTCCATTCCATTTGTGTAAAAAATAAAGCACACACAATTATAAAATCAAGATGTATATTTCATACTCAGTGTTGTCTGTGCATATTTTATTGCGTTGCTAGTTGTCAGCGGTGGCCCCGTTGTAAAAATGCCTGATAGAGTGTTTATAAACATGTCATGGTTTTATTATGAGATATAAATATTAAAACATTTTATACTTTATAGCAAATTATTTTCTCCCAAAGCATAATTTGTCTTGCTTCATAAAGAATAGAATCAGCCATTTCTATTTTTATCAAATTTATCTGATTTCAGAGCTAAAGTGTAGTTAGAGGAGGTTTGCTCTGAGGAGCCCAGGCAGCGCTGAGAGGAGCCCAAAGTGGTGCTTTTACATATTTTTAACTATATGGTTACTATCTTGCCTGCTTCTCATCAGGATTTTGGCCAAGAGTGAACCATGTATTAAAAGACAGGTTTTTTTAAAGACCCTCACATCTGTGTGGGAAAAAAAACAATCTATTCCCCGGTTTCAAAACTGTGAAATTCCAGAAGATACTAAGAATTGAGAAAAATATTTTTTTTCATATCTAATACTTAAAATGCAAAGAAAGGCACAAATTGGAGAGGAGATGTCATTATTCACGTACCCTGGGCCACAAAATAGACCAGCTCCAGAGGTCTGAACGTGCCAAAAATGTCAGGTTCAGGAGCCTGAATCTGCCACATAATATTCTAAATTCTTCCCGCGAGATTAAACATATGCCTTGTCATATTGACATTTAGACAGCATAGGTCCGACAGCTGGAGGACCAAAACAAATTCCTCCTGTGGGAGGAGTGGAATTTCACCATTAAAGCAATCGTTGTGCAGTAGGTTTTGCTTCACGATAAACTATCCCATCATTGGGTCAGTCATTTGGGAAACCAGACTTGTTCATACCATCCTGACCATCACTGGGGGCCCACAGGAGTCTCCACCAGGTGTCCTGTCTCTGTCCCTGAGCAAAGACAGCATACGAAGGCATTGACTGGGGACACCTGGGTGGCTCAGTGGTTAAGTGTCTGCCTTCTGCTCAGGTCATGATCTTCCCCAGAGTCGTGGATGGAGCCCCGCATCAGGCTCCCTGCTCAGCAGAAGCTTCTCCCTTTCCCTTTGGCCACTCCCCTTGCTTGTGCTCTCTCTCTCTCTCTCTCTCTGTCAAATAAATAAAGTCTTCAGAAATTTTTTAAGAAAGAGGGGCGCCTGGGTGGCTCAGTCGTTAAGCGTCTTCCTTCGGCTCAGGTTATGATCCCGGGGTCCTAGGATCGAGTCCCACATCAGGTTCCCTGCTCAGCGGGAAGCCTGCTTCTCCCTCTCCCACTCCCCCTGCTTGTGTTCCCTCTCTTGCTGTGTCTCTGTGTCAAATAAATAAATTTTAAAAAATAAATAAATTTTAAGAAAGAAAAGAAAGAAAGGCACTGACTGAGGCTGCAAGCCCAATGCAGGCCTCAACTTTCAACAATTATTCAATTTTTTTTAACATTTACACAGTCTCACCAGGCTTAGTATTAGTGGTAGCACTACACAAAAGCCAGATTTGCTCCAGTAATGGGTGTGTTTATTCAGGGTGGGGGAAGCAGAGGAGGTTTTGACTTTTCGTTTCCCTCTTTAACTTCTATGTAACTATTTTAAAAACATGAGGTTTAGAAGTCTCAAAAACTAGAAGTGGACTGCACATCTGTGAACCTCAGAGGGTCTTGCTACAAATCTATAGTCTTTGTAGATATTCTGAGACTAAAACATCCAGTGACAGAATGCAAAAGCCTCAGCGGGGGACAAAGCTAAGGAACCTCTGGGGCAGGAGTGGGGGGCACCGGCTTTCCCTGCACAACCAGACCCAGAGGCTCTGAAGTGGTCAGGGCACAATGTTGTCCACAGGGCTGGACTGCCAGGTTTCATAACCCCACTAGTTGCTCTCTGTGACCCATCTTTCCCTTAGGGACATCTCAGAAGGCATAACGGCTATCAGGAAACTGCTCCCCTCCCCCTTCTAATGTGACAACCCGTGTCCACACCTTGTCCATACCTCGTCCCCAATTCCCCTCAGCACAGCTGGAACCAAGCTAGAATACTTGGATTACTCTTTAATCGTAAAATCACCTTAGACGCAGATTCTGATGTAGTAGGTGTGGACAGGAGCTGAGAGCCTACATTTCTAACCAGCTCCCAGGTGATACAACACTGGAGTACCCAGGCTATAAGTGTTTTTCAAACTGCTGCTGACCACCCACCAGTAGGTCATAAACCAGCACCTTTTTTTAATGAAATAAAAATTAGAGTGCCTCCCGTGTAGTGAGGATAAATACTGTTTCATATTAACAGACTCATAAACACAGAGAACAAACTGGTGATTGCCAGAGGGGAGGGAGACGAGGGGAGAAGCAGAACAGATGAAGAGGATTAAGAAGTACAGACTTCCAGTTGTAAAACAAAGTCACAAGGATGAAAAGTAGGCATAGGGAAGAGAGTCAATAACATTGTAGTAACTTTGTACAGTGACAGATGGCGACTACACTTAATCACAGTGAGCATTTCATAATGTATATAACTGTCGAATCACAATGTTGCACCCCTGAAATTAATACAATCATATATCAACTATATTTCAATTTAAAAAAATTAAAATAGCATTTAATACCAAAAAAAAGAGAAGATTCCGGTGGAGGCACATAACAGCTCTCTCAAAATACATGTGTGGAATACTTAAAAAAAATATATGGTTTCATGTTGTTTGTGGCAGGTGTAAGATGTATTTCTCACCGTAGCTCATAGTCACAGCTTGAGAAACAGTGCGCTGACCTGCATTCAGCCAGCTCCTGGGAGCTTTCTCTCTTAAAGACGGCATACCGCTGCTGAGTCCTTCTCTAGGCCGTCTCCTAGCTTCTCATCACAAGTCCTAGTTTCAAAGTCACATGAACCAATGCACACACCCTCTTCAGCCACTGAGACAGCTAGCAGAATTTGAAACAGGCATCTGGGACCTACTATAGATGACTGATCCCTAAGTCAAGGCTCTCAATTAGAGTAAAGCAACCAAAGAGTTAACAGCTCTTCCCAAAAGCAGACATAAACATTTTCAGGTTCCAAACCCTGGCCCACATCCTTCAGAAGGGAAATCTAAATCTTGAGTTTAATTTGTTGGTCTTGTATTCGAGTATTTTAGGATTCTATGTAAAATTAGCATGCCCTGATGACCCATGGCTTATAGATGGTATGATGTTTAGTCTTCTTTCTATACCAAAATAATTTCTTTTTTGCCTAAAATAATACTCACAAATGGCATTAAAATTGTGAGGTATTCTTGCAGATGAGGAAAAAAAACTTAAAGGATAACTGATTTGCGACAACATGCTTCACAACTAATACTGACGCATCAGTAGAACAGCACTGGTCTCAACTACTCAAAGCCAAAAAGGCAAGGGCTGACAGAGACACAAGTTATCTCTCACCCTCCTGTCTAACGCCTGTCTTCTTGGTTCTGGTTCCCCATCTTGTCTGGACAATTGACTCAGGTAACATCTGCTCTTCCAGGCTTCAAACGGAGGACCTGGGTGAACACTGCACAGCAGAAAGCTGATGTCCAAACAATGAGAGAAACACATAGAACAGGCTTCATTTTAGCAAAAAGCAATTGACTCTACTTTCATCTGCAAGGAGAAGGAAAGAAAAGCATTTTATTTTCAGGGGTACGTTAAAATTGTCAAATTTCTTGTCGCTCTAGATAACAAATTACAATTAACTTTTTCTTAATGAACTTGGCGGGGGGGGGTCCCTCAGAAAGAACAGTTGATTTCAATTCAACAAAAATATAACACCAGCAAGTTAAAGAGTGGGATCCCAAATGAATTGTTTGTTTTTTTTCATGGCTCACACCTGTTTCATTGATAGTCTTAGTAACCTTTCTGTAGAAATTCTGTGTGCCCCTGTTTCTTTATCTGGCAGTTCTGGTATGAATAACCTGCCTGCTCCCTCCCCACCCCCAAGAAGGAAATCTATCCCCAAGGTCCTTCCAAACCAGTTTCTTTCTTTCTTTCTTTCTTTTTTAGATTTTATTTATTCATTTGAGACAGATAGAGAAAGAGAGAGAGAGAGAGTGTGCATGAGCAGGGGCAGAGGCAGGGGGAGAAGAGGCAGACTCCCCTCTGAGCCGGGAGCCCAACGCAGGGCTCAATCCAAGGATCCTGGGATCATGACCTGAGGCGAAGGCAGACGTTTAATCATCTGAGCCACCCAGGCACCCCCAAACCAGTTTCTTTTTACAATGTTACTCATCCTAATTAACTACAGCCACTAAATCTGGCTTCAAGTCCATGGTCCTTTTCCTTAACAATTGGTGGTTTAATTTTGAGTATTTAAAACTCTTCAGAGTATAAAGTTATAGGAATGTATGTCCTGTTTTAAACTTGGGTCAATAAACACATTAAAAATTGGAGTAAATACATGAAAAGCCAACATTTTATGCAAAGAAAGGCTAGCAGTTGCTTAATTTTAAATGCCCTACAATGAAAACATTTGCAAAGAAGCTGGCATTTTGTATTATTTATTTATCTAGCTGTCATTCCTTATATGTTTGGTCAGCAAACAATAAATACTTGCTTGGAGCCAGACTATTTAGATGCTGGAATAAAAACATACATGTACAGGGCACAGCCTGTCTTCTAAAGGAATATAAACCTAGTAGCTGAGGCATTTTTTTTAAAAAGTTAATTAAAACAGAGAAGCTTTAAAACAGACAAGTGAGTGCATGAAGAGTGACCTCAACGTTTAGGAGTCAGACATACACCTGCTCAGGATTTGCCCCATTTCTCACACCCTGGGAAGAAACTGTATGGCAAAATTGAGTCTCTTCTCTGCCATTGCTGAATCTGTTAACCCCCATTATCTCATCCTGCACTGTAAGCCCCACACAGGTTTTGTTTTTTAAATTGCAATGCAAGTGCCTGGCTTTAAAGTTTTTTAGATTGCCAAGGCAGCCACTTCATAGGCAGCTGTCTCCAATAAACACATTACCAGCTACAGGGACTAGATAAAGATCTGGCCCCCGCCCCCCCCCCCCCCCATTTCCCTTGTTTGAGAGACCTCTCCTGGTCTTAGATAACTGACTTTTCCACTGACTGTGTTTCCCTTCCGGAGCTTTAATTTCTGTTCCTACCTTTTAAATGTACCCGTAAAGAGTGATCCTGCAAAACTCCAGGCACTCCACCCTGTCTCCCTCTCTCCCTCCTCACAATGTCCCGCTGTGCCCCCACCACCACCCCCATGTGCTGCACCCTTCAGGATAGGTGAATATTAAACCTTGTCCTTTCAAAGTTTCCTGATGGTTATTATTGAAGGTATCTTGCAATCGTAATAAGAATCACGAGGGCCAGTCCACCCCAACACTGGTTTAGAAAGGGAAATGTCCAAGGAGGTTCTCTGTAAGCCAGGTGAGGAACTTGTTGGAAATACAGTTTTAGGTGCTCTCCTAGACCTACTCAATCAGAATCTGCATTTTGACCAGATTCCCCAATGATTCCATGCAGGTTAAAGTATAAGACGCACTAGTCTACAAAACTGAATCAACTGTGAAGAAAGGAGCGTTGGGAGAAAAAAATTCATTATAATCAAGAAAGTGAGTTAATAACTACAATGGTAAAAAACAAAACAGAGAAAGAGAATAGAGCTATCCCTTGGAATGAGCAAATAGCTTGGTGCCGTCATCCTTAAACATAGGAACCCAGCCAGTCTGTTAGTATTCCAGAGTGGAAGTGGGGGGAGGGGGTCTGCAAAAGTCCTCTATACAAAATACTTGATCCATGTTTAAATCCAGGACTGATTATCTCCACTGCACCAACTGAGAAGGCAATCCTTGGCACACGCCTCTAAGGACCACAAAGTGACATCCAACATCACAAGAACACTGGCTTGAGACCGGCAGACCTGGGTTCAAATTCTGACTTGACTCTTTACTAGCTATGTGACCTTTGACAAAGGCCTTAACGTATCCAAGGGCAAACATTCTCACCGAAACCTGATAATAGCATCTGCTGTGAGAAAACTTAAAAAGAAGTACGTGAATGCATGAGCCATGCCAGGTGATTTCCAGCAAGTGTTAGCTGTCATTATTACATTTAATCACTGATCCTCACGTACCATGAAAGAGACAAGGCCACTGCCCTCCCCATTTTAGAGATGAATAAATTAGGATTTAGGGAAAGGGGGAGTGTCCCCCAAGTTCACATGCTGGCAGCAGACCTGGGTCTCAAGTTCAGGCTTCAGCTTCCCTTGTTCAATGTCCATTATGGCTACTCCAGACAGGCTTTGTGAATGTTAATTAAGGATCTGGTTTGGAGCAGTGATTACCAGGAAAGGGCCAGAAGGCCAGCCTGATGGGAATGCAGATAGCCATCTGCCTCCTAACTGGGTAAACTGTCCCCCTGCCCCAAGTCAGGAATGAGTCACTTTGTCAAAAGCCAAAGATGTTATCAGGAAACCTCTCAGCAAAGATAAATGCAGGAATTAGCTTATCAAAGGACCTGACCAGAACTGAAGGACAAAAAGCAAGAAAAGGAAAGCTTCTAAGAGGGGATGAACTAGGAAAACCTGGGTGGCTTAATCCCATCTGCCCCTGGGATCCCAGGGTTCTGGGATCAGCCCCGTGTTGGGCCGCCTGCTCAGCGGGGAGCCTGCTTCTCCCTCTCCTCCTGCCCCTCCCCCACCCCATACTCTCTCACTCACACTCTCTCAAATAAATTAAAAAATCTTAAAAAGAAATGGATGAACTTTTTTTTTAATCTTCAAGTGAAGCTACAGAGCACTGTATCTGGCCTTAGGCTCTGAGGAGGAGGAGGAGGGAGGAGGAGGAGGAGGGAGAAGGGAGAGGGGTGGAGAGAGGAAGAGAAGGGAAAGAAGCTATCAAGAACTCTCCCTGTGCTGGGCACAGAACCTCAGATGTATTATTTTATTTCATCATTGCCACAGCTTTGTGACAAAGGCATTATCTCCCCCCATACAATAAATAAACAGGCTTGAAGAATTAAAGGAACATACCCAGTTATGACATAAGAGACAAAAAATGATGCCTGTTTATCAGGAATGTTTTCCCACCATGGCATATGTTGCAATACCAGTCACTTTTATTTATTTATTTTTAAGATTTTTCTATTTATTTTGACAGAGTACAAGCAGAGGGAGCTGCAGAGGGAGAAGCAGGCTCCCCGCCAAACAGGGAGCCCGACTCAGGGCTTGATCCCAGGACCCTGGGATCATGACCTGAGCCGAAGGCAGCCACCCAACCAACCGAGCCACCCAGGCGCCCAATACCAGTCACTTTTAAATAAACTCTATTTTTTAAATTTTTTAAAAAAATTTTATTTGCCTGAGAGTGAGCACACTGGAGAGCAAGAGAGCACAAGCAGGGGGAGCGGCAGGCAGAGGAAGAAGCAAACTCCCTGCTGAGCAGGGAGCCTGATGCAGGACTCGATCATGACCTGAGCCACCCAGGCACCCCAATAAACTACTTTAGAATAGTTTTAGGGGCACCCCTGGGTGGCTCAGTCAGCTGGGCATCTGACTCTTAATTTCAGCTCAGATCAGGATCGTGAGATCAAGCCCTGCATCAGGCTCCACGCTCTGTGGAGTGAGTCTGCTTGAGATTCTTTCCCTCTGCCCCTCCTCTTTCTCTCTCTCCCTCCCCTTCTCTCTCTCTCTCTCTCAATCTCTCACAAATAAATCCTTAAAACAAAAAAGAATAGATTTATAGGGAAAGTACAAAAATAGTAGAGGATTCCTATATATCCACCAACCAGTTTCTTCTATTAACTAGTCCAGATTAATTGGAACAATGTTTATAATTCCATACTTTATTCAGATTTCCTTAGTTTATACCTATTTCTCCTCCTGGATTCCAATTAGGATACCATATTACACTTAGTCATCATGTCTCCTCAGTCCTCTTGGCCGTGACGGTTTCTCAGACTTCCCTTGTTTTTGATGACCTTGACAGTTTAGGGGAGTACTGGTCAGGTATTTTCTAGAATGTTCCTCACTTAGGATCAGTTTTCCCTCACTTGCATGAAGTTTGCTCATGATTAGACTGGGGTCATGTGTTTGGGGAAGAAAAACCACAGAGCTCAAGTGCCATTCTCATCATATCAAGGGTACATGACTTAATCACGGTTGATGTTAACCATGTTCATCTGGCTGAGGTACTCTTTTTCAAGTTTTTCTCTGTAAGGTTATCTTTACCCCCCTGTTCACACTGGATTCTTTGGAAGAAGTCCCTGTGCATAGTCCATCCTTAATGAATAGGAGTTATGTTTCAAGTCCTTGAGGGCAAAGCAGCATGGGCGATTTGTCTCTTCTTTTCCATTTATTCATTCAATAATTTGTTTACATCAGCAGGGATTTATGAATATTTTATAATTTGGGTTATAATTCAATACTTCTTTATTTTGTTACTTCAATGTTTCAGCTTTGGCTATTGAGAGCTATTTTGTTTGGCTCCTATGTTCCTTTGACATATCCCCATTGCTGTGGATTTTGTTGTTGTTTTTGAGCTCTTCTTACTTTCTGGCTCTATAAGAGGCTCAGGCTCATTTTGTATGTTTTCTGCCTGAATACGAAAATGAGCTGTTTTTCCAAGGCACCCTGGTTCCTTTTATTGGAGAATAATATTAGAAACTGAGATCTTGGAGCTAAATGTGCTCACAGCTACTAGGGTGTCATTTCTCAGGCTGGCAGAGCAAGGGAATAAATGTGTATATATTGTATATATACACATACCTACAATATTTCTAAATGTAACCATCTGTAGCTATATTAAGCTAAGCATGAGTTCATACTGATGTCTCCATTCTTATCCATTACCACATGCATTATTCCAGCCTTCTCCCCTTGCTTGTCTATAAACTCCTGCTCCAACAGTGACAAACCTAATGCCAGGCATTTTTCATCTCTTTATTTCATTCTGACTAGCTGATCCAGGGTGATACCCTATGCTCAGGAAAGTCCTAAAGAACCTTCTAATCTCTCACATTGTGGCTTTTTATTGGTCACTTGATTATCTCAGGCTCCTGCTACTTCCTTCCAAACTTGATGATAAACATCTAGGATTTCTCGCATCCAAAGCACAGAAAAATAGAGAGTAACCAATTTAAAGGGCAACAAATCCAGCCTCATATGAGAGAGGTCATTTTCAGGCAAAAATCTGAGGGTTCAAATTCTTTATTACCATTTAAATGGATTCATTCTGAACCTTCAACCTACCTTGTATCCTAATCATGTTTAGGTGAGCTCAAAGACAGTGATTTATCCAATGATCTAGCATTGTTACATCTCTTGCCTCTACTTCCCACAATCTCCGCAGATAGCACCTGGGTTCTGGGGTTCTTGCATTCACTTGATGGCATCATGAAGAGGAGTTAGCTTCTGCTCACCAAACCTGACCTGAGTCTCCTGTTCCCACTCACTGCCAAGGTGATGGTCCCATCTAGCTCTCTTTATTCTCTGGCTCAACTCCCTTTTGGATAATTCTTAGAAAGGCCTTGGCAAAAAGGAGAGATGAAATTATCCACAAGCAAATTGTGAAGTGTGTATCATGCTGCTTGTATAAATTAGGGTTCTTTAGTCAAAGGTATAAGAGAAAATATTTGGAAAATATTAATGTAGCTTTATATCCCCATAACCTGATCCTCTCCTTAGCCAAGTTACTCACCTTACTTGGCAGAAGGTGGGGAATGGGGTTGACAGAAGGGAAATTGGATTCTTAAGGAAGGAATACAAAGAAAGGTGGCAATCAGTTACTGACATTTTAAAACAAGGCAAAATGGGTTTAAAAGTCAACATTTCTTTTGTTCTCATTTTATATACCGGCCTGAAATAGAATTTTCTCCCATGGCATAAATAAGAGGGCCTTAAAACTAGAGGCATTGGGGTGCCTGGGTGGCTCAGTCAGTTAAGCGTCCCACTCTTGATTTCAGCTCAGGTCATGATCTCAAGGTCATGAGATCAAGCTCCACATCAGGCTCCGTGCTGAGGGCAGAGTCTGCTTAAGATTCTCTCTCTCCCTCTCTCTGTCCCCACCCCCACTCATGCTCTCTCTCTCTCTCTCTCTCTCTCTCTCTTTCAATCAAGAAATGGTCTAATCTGTCTCACAGAGGAATAATGTATTTAAAAAAACTAGAAACAGAAAAGAAAGTATACAAAATAGAAGCAAAAGGGAAACCCACCCCTTAAAATCCAAGGCTATTGAAGACAGAAGGTGGGCTGGAAGCAGAGAGAAGAGACGGTCGAAGGGGTGGACAGACCATGCTCTGTTCCTCTCCCTTGGCTGAAACCCTGGCAAGTTGAAGAGAACAATTAGGACACTAATTGCCCCACTCCCTATTTGGAATCCCAGGAGGAGGTCACTTGGTGGGCCAGGCACCCTGATATAGCCATAAGAACTTGGGGATCGGCCACATCAAAGTAAAGCTCAAGATACAGCATGATCAGAAAGGCTCAAGCAAAGCTCATCACTCCTAGGAGGTCTTCTCTTTCTATGGACGTTCCCTCCCAAAGAGAACGTCTTCCATATTGGAAGCCAGGAGCTCCCACTGAGCCCTAAGAAGGAGAAGCAGAGGTAACTGAGTCTGAGAGCCAGCTTTCCAACCCTGAGACCTGTGGTGAGGAGGTGACTCAGTAAAGAAGGATGGGCCCTGCCCCACACCCCAGCCCAGCGCAGCCAGAAGCCAACGGAGGATATGCAGAGGTTCAGTGGAGGTTTTAGAGGAGAGATTGGCAGCCAAGAAGTACTGCAGCCTCTGCCAAGCCTAAAGAAACCAGATTGCAAGTAACACAAGCTTTGACTTCAGACACAAGTGCCCTCAGGGCAAGCGTCCCTATTGTGGACAAGGAACATTGTCATGCAAACCAGAGAGGTCAGAAGATATCTCATAAACCCAAAGAACCCTTTCCTTCCTACTGCCAAGAGGACACAGCCACAGACTCTCTCCCATTCACCTGTGACCCATAAGCTCCAACCAAATTAATCAAGAAGTGTTCTGGAAGTCCGAGGGCAGCTCAGGGAAGTGAAGGAGGAGCTGCAGCAGGAGCCTGGGATGGGAGTGGCGAGCCGACTCCAGCTGGTGGGAATTGAAGAGGGGCAGGCCCTCAAGGAATGAGGGCTACTCTTCCTAGACCCCGAAGGAAGGGAGCTCAAGAGGCCACACAGCAGGTTTTCACAGCTTTCCTCTCAGGAAATGGGAGGCCATTCATTCAATAAATGAATGGTCCAAAAGCAACCGTTCATTCATTCAATAAATATTTATTGAGCTGAGTGGAAAGAAACTGGACTACCAAATTCAATCAGTCATAACCTCAAGAGTTTATAATCCAGAGGGAAGGGCCAGTGGGCAAAGCTGTGTCACCTGCCTGGAGGGCGGAGCATCGTGCTGGGAGCAGAACAGCAGCTGCTGTGAGAATGAGGAAAGAACAATGAATTCTCATTGGCGGCCTTGGGAAAGCCTGCCGTTTGAGCTGTGCCTTGGAAGCATGCTAGTGGAAGAGAAAGGAAGGAGGATACCGGAAAAGGTGGGGAAGCATGAAGAGAAGCACGGAGGAGGGAAAGAGAGTGCAGTGTTAGGGAAATGCCAGGAGCCAGGCTTGGCTGCTATGCAGAACATTTGGTGAAAAGTTGAAGAAGTTGGAAAGAAAGGCCAGAAAGAGAACGTCTTACATGCAAGGTGGGTGAGTGAGTGTGGCTTTCACCCATGGGCATTGGGGAGCTACTTCGTCTTTTAAGACCAGATTTGTATTTTGGACTCTTCACTCTGGTGGCAGTGTGGTGAATGAATTTGGGAAGAAGGAGATGGGAGCCTCTAATCACCATCTTTGGTGAAAAGCACAAAGGACGAAAAGGGCACTGGAATGTCAGAGCCGTTGGAGGGATTTTCCTCAGAAAAGGGCATTGGCAAGTGTCCTCCACCCTCTGCAAGTCTGTTGAAGGGCAGCTCATCAACAGACACAGGATCTCTCTGTTTGCCTTTTCATGGGCTGTAGTATTGTCATTACAGCCCAGCTCTCCCTCACCAGTCTGTCCCCGTCTTGCTGGCTCATACCAATATGCAGACGTGCTGGTATCTTTCATCTCTCAAAATATCTTTTTATTTAAGCATTTTAATTCCAATTTAGTCAACATACAGTGCTGCAGTAGTTTCGGATGTACAATATAGTATTTCCATTCTATAACTGTAGAATTGTACAATATAGTGCCTCAACAATTCTAAAACTATTCTTGATGCCATAGTCTCTGTCCCGCTTCCTTAACAGGAGCTTCTGTCCTTAGGTTTTTCTCACAGTTGTGATGCGGCCCCTGGAGTTCCCTCCATCTTGTCTGCCATCTAAGCAGAAGATGGGGGAGAGCGAGCTGGGTCAGTCCCTTTACAAGAGCTTTTCTATACATAGTCCACTGCCTGCCCCTCGTCAGGTCCTCAGTAACTAAATGTTGGTGGAGTGAATGGTTGGAACAAAAAGGTAAACATACAACATCACATTTCATTTCTCTCCAAACCTTGTAATTTAGGTATTTTTAATCCCCGTTTTAGAGATGAGCAAACTGAGGATCAGAGACTTGAGGCAACTTGTGTAACTAGAGGAGCAGGTATTCACAGCCATGTCGGCCTGTTCTCTCCCTCCACACCAGGCGGCTTCCACATCTCCCCAGGGCATCGGTCACCCCAGTGGGTCATTTTTGCGCTTTATAGTTGACCAGACAGTGAAGAAAACAATACTTGTTGCTTAATATGAGGCAAAGAATTGAAAAGTCATCCCAGAATTCATTTCTTTTTTTTTTTAAAGATTTTTATTTATTTGACAGAGAGAGACAGTGAGAGCAGGAACACAGGGGGAGTGGGAGAGGGAGAAGCAGGCTTCCCGCTGAGCAGGGAGCCCGATGTGGGACTCGATCCCAGGACCCTGGGATCATGACCTGAGCCGAAGGCAGACGCTTAACGACTGAGCCACCCAGGCGCCCGAATTCATTTCTTACCACAGCTAATTGGAACTCATTAAAAAACCTGATTTTGAAGGCAGGAAGAAATCATTTTAATTAGCAGTGAGATAGACTTTTCCTCAGGAACAAGTCCAGAATCTCAATTAGTGCTGAAGGAAGCTTTAATTAGCAAGAAAAATGGCTGTTTCCAATGGAGGATAGAGAATATATTGAAGCTGGTCAGGGTCCTTCACAACTTCTGAAGACATTCTACATCTCCTGAAGATTGTGATTATCTGTGGTAACCAGTTTAACCATAAATATTCCCTGTTACGTTTTTATCCACTTCTTTCATATTGATCTGTGTAAGAAGGTCAGGAAGGGCAAAGTTAGGCTAGAAAGCAATAATTATATGCCTCCCTTTACTTTCACGCTTGCTACCAATTTTATATCCTCGGCACTTCGATTAGTGTGTAATAACTAAGAAGTCTTACTGTTAAGAAACCTTTCTAAATTGTGTTTAATCCAGATATCCCGAACTTCCTTGACCATGGAACTCTTGCTCATAATATGTGTGGTAGCTGGTCTCCAAACTTGGCCACCAACACTTCCTCCTTTCCTGTATGCACATGCTGCCCTCACCGCGCCCCCATCAACAGATTGTCTATTTCCTATCCCCTTGAGTCTAAGCGGCCCTTGTGATTTACTTTGTTGAATGGAATGTGGCAAGAGTGATTGTGGTGTCAGTTCTGGGGCTAGCCCTTGAGAGGCCTGACAGATTCTGCTCCCCGGGAAACTGGCAATATAAAGAAGTCCATCTACATGACTGGAGAGAGAGAGATCCAGGTAGGGGTCCAGTTGGGAAACGACTTTCCCAACTAAGATCTAGCTACTTGGGCCAGATTCCGCTCTCCTGATTCCCTGCCCAGTGCTCTGCCTACAACACATGGTACTACTGATCTGCTTGTCAAAGAACTTGCTGATCTCATGGGTGGTTTAATTCAACACACTGGGGTTTTAAGTCATTGGTGCTTCTTAGTAACTTGAATCGTGTTCAATCTAGACTCATATTTGCAGTTTTATTTACTTGTCTAACTTTTCCCATTAAGTCTCTCCTTATTCCCATGGTTTATATAGAAGCCCCCTCCTCTGCATGGTAACATTTAAACAGTAGTAAAGAACTCACCTTCTGTATTAATCACTCAGAGTTTAAGTCTCAACCCCACTTACTGGTCTAGACAACTTACTGGCTTAGAAAAGTTCATTCAGCTCTCTAGCATTATTTATAGTGACCCCTAAGGAGGCCCTGGCCCAGAGAAAAACCCTTTCCAGCTTTGATGTTCCAAAATTTTATAGACCTCCTCCTTCCCCCAAAAACTCCCTGCCAAAGGGGCCACAGCTTCCAAGAAGCTCCCAGCCCTCCATGGGCTGCACAGGACTCTCCCCAGTGAGGTAACCCCAGTGTGCACGGACTGTGGAAGGGCAGCCTGCAGATTTCCGGGTATAAATGCATGTGATCAGTCTGCCATTTGGATCCAATGCTCTTTATACCAGAGTTGATCTTTAAGGATAAGTAAGTACTCTCCAAGTAAAGGGGATTTGGAGGACAGTATCTCAAGGGTATGAAGTAAGTAAAATCTCTGGTTGCTCAGTGTCCAGAGAGCAGGTTAAAAAAAAAAAAAAATCCACTAACAACCACAGTCTCTTAAAATAACCTTTATAAATGAAAGTTGCCCAATTGGTATCCCAATACCTACATTTTTTTTAGAAAGTAATAAGATTTTTTTTTTTTTTTTCCATCCTGTAGGACTCAAATGCCAGAGTGAAGTACTCTCTAACATTTCTGGTTTGGTATTTGTTTTCAGGGTCGTTTGCCTTTCTTGTTTGAAAGATGTTTTTCTGACTAAACTTGATAGTCCTTTTTTCTGCAATTTCAAAATAACCTGCTAACCTCCATAGGCTTGGTTATTAACTTTCCATTACTATCACCCTAAACTCCATCAGTAGCTTCAACCCACTGTGCTTAAACCTATGAAAACTCCCACCTCACTGCCTTTGCCCATACCACACCCTCCAGCATTTGGTTTCTTTTCTACCCCTCCTCAATCTCTGTACAAGTCCCACGTATCCTTTTTTCTTCCACGTCAACTCTGAATACTCTTAAACCACTTTAAAACATTCTGCCTTGTACTGCTATCCTGATGAAGACCACCAACTTTGTAGTTAGCCTGGGTTTGTATTTCAGGTGCATTTTTTTTTTTTAAGTAGGTTCCAAGCCCAGCATGGAGTCCAATTCAGGGCTCAAACTCAGGACAGGGAGCTCAAGACCTGAGCCGAGATCAAGAGTCAGACACTCAACCAACTGGGTCACCCAGGCACTCCTCAGTTCCAGAATTTATTACGTATGTAACATAGGGCAAGTTACTTAATCTCTCTAAACCTCAAGTTCCTCATTTCTGAAATACAGGTAATAGCACCTGACTCACAAAAATTGTTGTATAATAGATTAAATAAGAAAGTGATCACAAGTGAATGAATCAGGGTCCCAGCAGCAACCACACCGTACAAGTATATTAAGATAAGTCTGGGAGGGGTGCCTGGATGGTGCAGTGGGTTAAGCATCCAACTCCTAGTTTTGGCTCAGGTTCATGAGATCAAGCCCTGAGTCAGGCTCCACACTCAGCCTGCAGTCTGCTTCAGGCTCTCTCTCCCACTCTCTCTCTCCCCCTCCCTCCCTCCCTCTCTCTCTAAAACAAATAAATAAACCTTTAAAAAAAATAATTCTGGGAGATGAGGGCAGAGCAGGGAGTAGTATGTTGGTGCCAGCTCATAAGCAGTAAAAGTTGCATTTTTCAGGAACTTTTTGCAAGTCAGTTGTTAAACATGGCCATTATTAACAAAATTGTATAAATTTAAATAAATTATATTTAGAACAAAGGTAATAAATACTTAAAGTCCATCGCTTCCTAATTATGTTATTATATTTTATCATAAATGCTCTTGCAGATATTTAACATCTATTATATCTGTGTGGTAGGAATATTATATAATGTATGCTATGGTGGATCTTTTCCCAACTTCATGCCCAATGACATCCCATGTGTACTCTGAAATCAGCCCTGGTGGGAATATTTACACCATGGAAATTGGCAGATGCTACAAATTGGCGCTTTCTCCCCCTACTTCCCCTGCCCCAGAGACCTGGTTGTTAAAATATTTACCAGCAGGAGCATGTGTAGGGAACTCATAAGGAGTCTTTACCCAATAGCCACTATCACCACTAGACCCAAAAAGACAATGAGAATAAGCATTTACCCAGATTCTGGAAAAAGGAAGTTGTGAAGAGAGGTGCACTTCAACAGGTACTATGACCTCTTTGGTTAGGGAATACCACCAACCCGAAGTGATACTGGAAGAAGAGAGCCAGAGGCGTAAATCTCTGGCCTCACTCTCCTCCTCCCTTCTGCTTCACTCTCCCACCTCCTTCCAATGAGGGCCAACCAGATCTCAGGTGGCAAAGGAGCCCAAATAGGTTAGTCTCCTGGAGCAGAGAGTGGGGTAGAGGAGAGACTAGGTTAAATGGAAGAACAAATGGGGAATATCCTATCTGGTAAAACAGTGCTGTATCTGGTACATAACAGAGGCTCAGTTAATATTCTCTATTATTGTTAGTTCAACTCAATAAAACTTAAGTGTTATGCTGAATATCCTTCCCTCAAGGAGTCCAGAGTCCAGTGGAGAGCTATATAAATAATTTGCACATCAATGTGCAGTGTACTATTATTAATGGAGGCAGATAGTCTGGCTCTCCCTCTAGATGACAAACCCCAGAGAGCCGAAACTGTGATCAATAATCAATAAATATCTGTTGAATGGACGTATTCTCATTTCCCTTACATGCCCAGTACAATTACAGAATTTTTAAAAAGGAAGAAGGTAAGAAGGGAGCTCATAATTTCTGAGTGCCTCTGTGTACCAAGCACTCTCCATAGATTATTTCATCACCAAAATAAAAGAATGTAAAACAGTATGTTAAAATCGAAGTTTTGACTGAGGAGCCAAGATGATAAATATCAGATACAAAATAGTGCTAGACCCACCATGAGGAGGAAGTTTCAAAATTGGCGGCCAAGTAATGGTTAGACAACTCGCTCATATCAAATACCAGGTTGTTGAAGGAGAGGCAAGATTTTGAATACTGATTTTGTGAGGATCTTGAAGTCAATGACGTGCTGGGAGCCCCCTCCATGGGGACAGAGAGGGAATGTTCTTGCTCTCTCAACTCAAGCTTAATAAGGAGTGCTTAAGGATGTAGTCATACCTCCAAAGCTTTCTCCTCTGGAGTTTGGAAACCACAGGGATTTGGCATTTGAGTCCCACCCAGGGAATCAAGCAGCCAAGAGAAATGGGCTAATAGACTCCTTCAGTAGCAGAGCTGGTAAAGCTGGAGCTTTTAAGATCAGATCCAATTCTCTTGAGATTTTTGATGAGTGTGGAGTTCTTATGTACCAGGTGGCAACCATATAGAAGATGCCACTGGGGAGGCATTCACATGTGGAGGTTCTCAACAAGGAGACCATCCTAGTGGGTACGAAGGGCCCCACGAAACTAGTCTGTTGGAGTATACCACTAAAGAATCAGAAGCTGCGGTTGCAGAGTCTGAGAAACAGGGCTGCACAGGAGAGCCTTCAAAGATACCCACGAAATGGCCACAAGAGAAAGAATCAGTAATCACACCCTGGCAACTCAGAGATGCCAAAGAAACAGCTGTACCCACCATGTTCCCTTTTCCTATTATCCCCTCTCCTGCTGCATCTGACCCAGGAGGGGACCAAAATAGATGCCAGAGGAAAAGGGAAATGGTGAAGAGAAATAGAAAGGCCAGTGGGGTGCCTGGAGGCTCAGTCAGTTAAGCGTCTGCCTTCAGGTCAGGTCATGATCCCAGGGTCCTGGCACGGAGCCCCCCGTGTCTCACCGCTCCCTGCTCAGCAGGAATTCTGCTCCTCCCTCTGCCCGGTCCCCCACTCATGCGCATGCGCTCTCTCACTCTCTCCCTCTCAAATCTAAGAAAAAGAAAAAAGAAACAGGCCAAACAGCTACCTCAACTTCAGACTGATTGCAAGTAGAGGAGAAGATTTAACTTAAGTTCATGGAATAGATTATTATCTAGGACTGGTCCTTTTTAATTACCAAATAGAGATTGTGTTTTTTGGCTTAAAGTGAACTTCAGACTTTCTATTGTCTAAAAGTAAGCATAACATTTATAAAATCTGAGCAGATTTCATCCAGCAGAAAGCTAAGCATATCATCTACTGAATAAATTTTAAAGGAACCATGGAAAACAAAATTAAGTTATATCTGATTATATGCCACATGTCATGTTTGCTGGATTTAAGGATTATGGGAGGTATAACTATCCCCATTTAAAAGTAAACAAAGGAAAGCTCAAACAAGGTCAGAGCCCAAATCAGACAACCTATAAGTGGTAGGACCAGAATTCAAAACAATTCTGACCCAAAAGTCATTGTTCCTTGCTTCTACATTAATTATCTTGCCTCCTGATCCTGGAATGTTAAGAGCTGTAAATGATGATTATTTCAGATTAGCTAACCTTACTTTCTCATGTTAAATAATGAAAAGTTTGCATTAATGCTTATTATATAACTGGCATAGTGCTAAACATTTCATATGTATTTTCTCCTTTAATCCTTACAACATCGCACCCCCCCCCCCGAAATACAGGCGATCTCTATTATGCAAATGAGGAAATTGAGATCCAGAACAGTTAAGTATTCTCAAGTTCATACAGCTAGTAAGTGGCAGAATGAAGATTTGAACCCTGGTTATCTGATTCCACACCCCATAGCCACTATGCTCTAAGAGACAGAAAGAGAAATTAACTCTTTCTAAGATTATACCAGAAATGAGCCAAATAGAACCTGGGTCTTCTAACTCTTAAGCCATCGCTACTTCCACTACAAAACCTACAAGAGAGTAGAAGAAGGGAATTATAAACAACTATTAATGCATGCTGGTGCATGGTCTGACAGCAATGGGAAATTTTCTCTCATGGATGTTTGAACAATGGAACAAAACAATTATCAAGATGATAAAATGAGATGAGATAGGAATTTGGCCCCAGCTTTTTAAGCATGTGAATAGGCCAAACTTGCGTATTAATGTTACACTGACAATTTTATTACCTTTCTTCTGGGGTACCTGAGAGGATCAAAGTAGCCAGCCTCAAACCTCACCTGCTTTTGGACCCTTCTTATCTGACTGGTAATGGACTTCTTTGCCACTCCTTATTTGCTTCTGTGGTATTTATAAAATTTCATGGTTCACTTCTAGCAAAATGTTGTGAAGAAACAGTCCATGCTACTAAAAGTAATTTCAAAATAACTCAAGTCTTTTCCTTGTAAATCTCAAACTCCATGAAAGGAACACAAAGTCAGAGCCTTTCTTAAATCCCCTTTCATTCTCTCCTACCCACTGCCTCCCGTCTGGCAGCTGATCCTTCTATGTCTTGTAACACTTCCCTCCAGTTCCAATTGGCCTCCTTGCCACATACTTCTTATGACTCTCTCTTCCCTTTTCCTCCAGATTCTCCATTAAAAAGGGCAAGTAGAACCTGCTCAAGGGGGAGGTGACCAATTGGGAGCTCTCATACTCTCATAGATGCATCTCATCACAGGAAGTGATGGAGTGACCAGAGCTCCTACCCAGTTTGGCCAATAGGTGAAGGCAGCAGGTATGTTGAATAGCAGTTCTTAGCAGATACTGTTAAATAGGAATGCTTATGTTTCCCTTGGAGTTGCCTAGTTGAGAGACTACAGACTCATGTTGCACATCAGGAGAGAGTCTCCAGGAAGGTGAAGGGAGGGCAGGCGGGTGGGGGTGTGGAGTCAGGGAGGCTGAAGTCAGGCCTGGCTACCAGCAGAGCCAAGCAGGATTACTACTCTGGTGGTAACTCACCCCCTCCTGTGTGTGTCTGTTGTGTTAAACCTTTAGCCTCCTTTCCCCCCTTCTGAGAACAAAGAGGTTCGAATTTCATTTCTGAAAACATAATAGGGGAGAACTAACAGGTCTAGCCAGGGAACGGAGAATAAATCTTTTGAACAGTGGCCCTCCAAATGTTGGATGCAAAATTACATATACAGCCACTCAAAATGGTGTTTTTGACCAGCATTGAGCAACATGGGGAAATGCTCACAGCAAAATGAGCAGGATACAAATTGTGTAGAATGTTACAGTACAGTCCTACTTGCTTAAAGAGCATGTACCTGGGAAAAAAAATTAGTCATGTTTATCTCTGGAGCTAAATGATTTATTTTTATTCCTCCTTGCATTTCCTTACATATTATTACTTTAAGTAAAAGATTTACAAATTAAGAAAAATAAGTACAACATAACCCAGAGAGTGAGCTGGTGTCTGGTGGCCCACAGGAGCTCAAGGACCTCACCATTCAGACTCACCTATGCCCTCAACTGCTCCCCAGGCTCCTGAAGCTTCACCACGGGGTCCTCACCAGCTCACCCTATTCCCATCCTCTGTTACGACCAGCACTTGTTCCCACAGTCCTAACTCTGCCAACACTCTGACTTCCAAGGAAGATTCAGACATTGGGGGTGGTTGTAACACGCAGCAGCTATGCAGAGGGCAAGGCAAGGGTAGGGAGGAAAACCAAGTGACTGTACTTGTTTTATGTAACAAATGATGTTCTAGGTCACACCTGCCTCTGTAAGGAGGTAGAGCACAGCATCTGGAGAAGCCTCCTCAGACATACACTCAAGGGCATCTCTGCGCAAAGCTAAATCCGGCTGCTGCATCTCCGTGGAAACAAATATAGTCTTTATCTTAAAGCCTCTTTTTAATGAAGGGCAATTTGTGGGCAACATGATCATCTTCAATATGCCCATAAAAGTTTCCAGAAAACAAGGCTGGCGCCAGGAGAACTTGGGGACTGTAGTTTGGAGGCTTAGGGCCTGATTTTCTCAGCTCACTAGATAGCCCTCTCTCTCTTGTATGAACTCAAACAAATAAGCTCATAAGAGACTGATGGGTGACAAGAAAGCCAACTCATTGATTGTAAGTTAAAATAACATTAAATATAGAGTTATGACCATATAACCCAGCAATTCCACTTCTAGGTATATGCCCAAGACAATTGAAAACACGTGTCCACACTAAAACATGTACATGAATGTTTATAGAAGCATTATTCACCATAGTCCAAAAGGAAAAACAAATCAACTGATGAATGGATTAATAAATGTGATCTATCTATACGATGGAATATTAGGTGATAAAAAGGAATGAAGTGCTGATTTTATGCTACAACATGGATAAACGTCAAAAAATTTATTCTAAGTGAAAGAAGCCAGACACAAAAGTTCACATTAAATGATTCCATTTATGTGAAATGTCCAGAATGGGCAGATTCACAGAGACAGAAAGGAGATTCGTGGTTGTCGGGGGCTGGAAGGAGGGAAAAATTGGGAATGACCTGTAACAGATACAGCCTTGCTTTGTGGGTTGGTAGAAATGTTGTAGAATTGGATAGTGGTGATGAAAATGATGGCTGCATAGGGCGCCTGGGTGGTTCTGTCAGTTAAATGTCTCCCTTCGACTCAGGTCATGATCCCAGGGTCCTGGAATTGAGCCCAGCCCCTCGGTCTCCGTGCTCAACAAGGACCCTGCTTCTCCCTCTCCCCTCTGCTCCTGCCCCCTGCTCATGCTATCTCTCTCTCTCAAATAAATAAAATCTTAAAAAGAAAATGATGTCTACTTAGAGGACAAGATCATCAGACTAGCTCACTCCCCAGGCCCACAAATGTGAACTGAATCATAATGAGAATATGTGATAAGCATGGATTTTGAGCAAGACAGTATTTGGTTTAAATACTTTGTAGTAACTGATCTGATCTCTGGGTGTGGTCCTGCCTACCACTCAGATAGAGCTACTTGGTGGGTACATAGGTGCCCATGGCTCACGCCCTCAGCCATCTGGATAGATACCAGCTTGAACCGAAGGATCAATTCTGGACCATTCCTGTTTCCACTTGTTGATGTTTCTAATGTATCCCAGCCTGGGCTGGGATTGTTCAGGTGTCAAGCATGACAGAATCTGCAGATAATGTCATTCTTCTCTGCATCAAACAGGGATGGGGTGGGCAGAACCAACAGAAAGGAGGTGTTAAAATATAATTCTTACAGCCATCCAGCTGGAAACTGATGGCCAGTCTGGGGCCTGAGACCCCCATTCCATGTAGACAACCTTCAATGGACACTCATGGTCCATCTGGAACCATTCTAAGTTTTTGGACTCTTGTCATGAACAGCCAAAGCTTCTGCATGAGCATCTGGCAGAGTTAGGGGCAGCCTCCTGGAGGGTAGAGTGGAGAAATAACCATCATGTGGCCTGGTACTCTCACTGCACAATTAGCCCAGTGAACCATTTATTTGTTGACTTTGGGCTGGTTGATGAAGAAGGATGAACCGAGAAAGATCCACTGGGATGGCTATAAAGGCAGTTTTCTCTCTGAGCAGTGGATCTGTTCTTTTAATACAACTGTGATTTCAAGCAAAGGTCTCTGACCCAACTGGAGGTATCAGCAGCAATCGATACATTAAGAAGCTAAGCCAAAGTCTACTGTATGACATTCTCCTTTAGATACCCCTTCTCACTTTGGGGAACCCAACTTCCCAGTTTTCCTGCCTTCTTTTTGAAAATTTAAAACTTACAGAAATAGTAGCTGTTGGTTTAGATGCCTCTCTTGCAAAGGGCTGTCATGCTTATGAGGTTTGTATTATCCCTGCATAATTCATGTTCCCTGCCCTCTAGCTGCACACCCACCATACTGCCTCTTTCCATCCTCCTGATATCTGGGCCTCTTTCAACAAAGGATTTCTACAGAATTAACTACATCTGCATGGCCTTTGAGGGATTTTTAAAGTTTTACTTTTTTTTTCTTATCAATTAAGGAAATAGATTTCTTAAACTCTAAGAAAAAATATTTTTATCCTTCCCTTTTAAATAATGATGAAAACTTCCCTAAAAACTTAACATTGCCACCAGAGCCAATCACAAGTAGAGATAAAGAAATGTTTTAAAGTGTCATTTCTCCAACCCACTTCTATGCCTCTGTTCCCATCTCTGTTAACTGGTGGCAAGTTAGGAAACTTAATTTTGTCCTAAAAAAGCTAACAGCCACAATGGAGTAGTCAGGGTATTATTTTAGGCCAGTTAAAGAGAATTAAAACATCATATATATTTTATAATTGAATCCCTGTCTGTACTAAATTATTTTCTACAATCACTTCTCAATTCAGGCCCCACTTGCATCACCATAACAACTTACATCCCATAGTAATCAGGATAATTAGATGAATGACAGCAGGAGTAGCTAGTTTACTATTTGTACTTTGAGATTTTTTTTTTCCAGGTGGGAGGAGTGGGGTTATCAGTTAAATACATACCATCTCATTTTATGACCTACATGCTAACTCGTTTAGGCTTAGAAATTTTAGAGCTATTTACCCACTTTCAACTTCAGTCACTGACATGACTCGATGTATGTCCCTCCTTCAATCACCCAACGTCTCCACATCAAAGATACGGAAGGAGTAAAGGTTTTCAGCACAGCCTTGGGTATGTCAACCTGCAAATAATGAGCCACAATGAGAGACAATTTGAGATCAAAGAATTGCAATCCAGGGAGCATAGATTCAGGTAAATACTCATAGTGTTCCTCCTTATAGGGTGAAAACAAGGGTTTTTACGAGGAAAAGAAAGGGAGCAGTTACATGAGTTGAAGGAAAGGAAAAGTTTTTCTGTGGGTGTTAATACATTTTCAATGGGTGTTAACAACCTAAGCTACCCTAGGTAGCTAACTGCTGATTTTATCTTCAGAAAGTCCATTAACTATCAGTCCTGTGATCAGGATGTCCTCCTGCTGACCTCTCAAACCTCGGCTTAAAACAGTCTCTGCTGTGCACAGTGCAAAAGTTTTGGCCCAGTTCAAACAAAGATGAATAGGATGCTCTCTCTAGTATGGCCACTCAGACTCCATTTTAAAATGTCTCCAGTCATGTCAATTTTTCACACCTGGTACTCTTTCCATGTTCTGACAACAGCTTGAATGTTTTTCTATGTTTGACTCCATTGGAATTCTAATGAGCTGTTTACTTAATTACCTCTCCTCCTTGACTGAAATAGCCAGGAGGGCAGGAGCCATATCTTATTTTTTGTTTTAGTTTTTATGCCTAGAATAGAGAAGGTGCTCAGTAATTTATTGCATGGAACAGAGAAATTACTGGATTTAAAAGTCGTGGGTTCCAAGAAGGGCAGACATAACTCAAGTTAAAAGTAACTGAACTGGTCACATTGTTTGCAGGAATTAGGCACAAATTACCTGTGCATGGACTAGCTAACTAGCCCAAGCCATTCGAGGGCATAGTGAAGCAACCACAGTCATTTTTCCCTAAACTTTTTTATTACAAAAAATTCATACATAAAACCCAAACAGTAGTATAATGAACATCTTTATACATATATATGAGCTAAGTAACAAAATGTTGACAACTGTTGCTATATCTAGCCATATTTCCTTTCTATTAGTAAAGATTCTAGATGTTTTAAAATAGCTGTCATTTAATAAAAAGAGTCTTTATAGATAATCTAAAACAAAGCTGTCAAAAGGTCATTCCATGGGCGCCTGGGTAGGTCGGTTGGTTGGGTGTCCAACTCTTGATTTAGGTTCGGGTTGGGGTCTCAGTGTCCTGGGATCGAGCTGTGCCTGGGGCTCCGAGCTCAGTGGGGAGTCTGGGATTCTCTCTCCCTCTGCCCCTCCCCGCTCCCCCCCCACCCCCCATGCTCTTGCTCGCTCTCAATAAAATCTTCAAAAAAAAAAAAAAGTCATTCCATTGCCCATCCAAAGTGAAAACCGGATCCTGGTTAGAAGTTTTCAAGGCCGTTTGTGATCTGGATCTTATTAATTTCTTTTTTGGGTTTATCTATTGCTGCCCCTCTGCTTGTATACTCTTCTCCAGCCAGGCTAATGGCTTTAAATTCTAGAATCACTATCTAGGTTTCTCTCTCCTTCCTCTGGGTCTTTGTGCATGCTGTTCACTTTACTTGGTACCTTTTACCTTCATCCACCTTCATTTGTTTTATTTGTACTTTACTTCTGGACTTAAACATCTTCCCCTCCCTCCGGGTATTCCAGACAACTTCAGGCTGCTTGGGAGCTTCCACCATTGTTCCCCTGGTACTTCTCTCAGAGCTCTTAAAACATGGTGTGTCCTAATAAAAAAGAATTTGGTTTCTGCACCCCACCCCCCCTTTCCTGGCATGTGACTCCTAAAACCCTTGGAATCTCCAAAGTGATAATTACCTGTCTGTATACTAATGAGATGGCTGGAGGCTCCCAGAAAGCTTCAGTATAGGGCCTCGTTTTTTGTTTTTTTTTTTTAGATTTTATTTATTTATTTGAGAGAGAGAGAATGAGAGATAGAGAGCACGAGAGGGAAGAGGGTCAGAGGGAGAAGCAGACTCCCTACTGAGCAGGGAGCCCGATGCAGAACTCGATCCTGGGACTCCAGGATCATGACCTGAGCCGAAGGCAGTCGCTTAACCAACTGAGCCACCCAGGCACCCGGGGATAGGGCCTTGTTGCCAGGCAAATGAACCAGGTGTTGAGAGGGCCTGACCTCTGTGGTGGGGAAAAGCACTAGAGGTTGAATCTGTCACTAAGGGCGGATTTAATCATGCTTACAGAATGAAGCCTCCATACAAAACCTTAACTGAAAGTGTTCAGAATGCTTCTGGGATTGGTAAACAAGTGGAGATGTTAGAAGGGTGGGGTGACCAGAGAGGGCACGGAGGCTCCTCACCCCTTCCCACACACCTTGCCTGGGCATCTTTTTCATTTGGCTATTCCTGAGTTGTATGCTTTTATTAAAAAAAACAAAAAGTAACAAAACTGGCAATCTGGTAAGTAAACTTTCCTGCGTTCTATAAGCTGTTCTAGCAAATTATCAAATCTAAGGAGGGGTTGTGGGAACCTCCAATATATAACCAGCCAGTCAGAAGTACAGGTGACAAACTTGGGATTTGGAACTGGTATTGAGGGGGGTGGGGAAGCCTTGTGAGACTGAGCCCTTAACCTGTGGGATATGACCCTAACTGCAGGTGTATCACATCGGAATGGAATTAAATTGTAGGATGCCCAGTCAGTATCCAGTGAGAATGGGAAAATAGATTGATCTGGAAATCCGTACATCCAGTGTCAAAAATGTTGAAAGTAGAGGAAAAACAGAAGTTTTCCATTAACTGGTCAGTAGAAGGAGCAGGGGAGGTTTTTTTCCCTTCACGTGGCCTATGTCTTTCTTGATTAGACCCAACTTAGATAATAAAGACTGTATGTCATCGATCTCTGCATCTTCCATATCTAGACAGGGCTGTCCACATAGTAGGTGCTCAATGAATATTTGTTGTAAGAATAAATTCATGAAGAAACAATAGACTTGGCATTATAGAACCTGAGCAACTGAATGTCATTGGCAAAACGTTCCCTCTTTTGGCCTTAGCTTCCCCATTTGTGCTGCATGATCTTTAATGTTCCTTCCAGACCTCAAGCACCATTATCCCACAGTGTAGAAGGGAGTAGCTTCTAGATCCACCAAATGCCAAGCAGTTCCTATGGCAGCCACAGGTTCCATTAGCCCCAATCTGCAGATTTCACCCTGAAGGCAGGAGGCTCTAGGAGATTCCGGAGGCCCTCCCTTCTCCCAGAGGCCTCTCCTCAGAGGCAGATGATATGATCTGTCTTCACCTCTTAGCTGACTCTTTCCTCCTGGGTCTGTTTCTGAGGCCCCCAGAGATTTAACAGATAGTTGCTATAGAAAGAGCACCCCACGCTGGCGGCCTTTTCCCTCTCTGTGCCCACCGCTCCCAATATGCTCCCAATAACCATTAACTCCTGGTGCATGTGAGGCAGAGTCCTCATAAAAGCTGACTCGAAGGGGGACACCAAGAAGTCACATTCAGTGTAACATACAGCATTTATAGGGTGCGGATTTTCATGTCAACCAAGGGGGGTGATTGCTGTCATCCCTATTTCACAGATGAGGGAACCGAAGCTTAGCTCAGAGAATTACAAGGATTTCCTGAGGTCACAAAGTTAGAACGAGAGGAGTGATTCAAAGCCAAGTTTGATTGGAAGTCCTGTGCTCTTAACCACTAGTGGTTACTGCCTCACAGTCAAGTAGGTACCAGTGAGACCTTACTTAGCACTATAAGCTTGGAGAAAATGGGATTCCTGGAAACAACCAGGTATCAGGGCCTCAATGGCAGTCCAAGCTCTCAACTCTGAAAGAGAATTTAAGGTTGTCCAGAGCTGGTGTCAGTGTCCAACTGACTGCATAAGGCACACCCTGAGGATATACCAGGCCGTGGCAGAATGCAAGGTGACAGGATTGTGAGGACAACCACAGCCTCCCACAACCTACTTCTCACCTTTAGTTCGTTTAATTTTCCCAAGGACCTATGAGAGGCAGGTTATTATGCCCATTTTACAGATAGAGACACTGAGGCTCAAAAGGTGACTTGTCCAAAGCTAAGTAGCAAGGAAATAGTTGAAAGAGGTTTTTCTAGATCTTCTGATTATAATTCCAGTGTCCCAAGCACTAAAATTTTACTCAGTCTGTTCGAAGGTGGGATCCTCCACACTGGGAAGGCACTTTGAGACTAAAAAATGAAGCAAGCGACTCCATATTGTTCACACAGAGTTTTATTCAGGGTTACTTACTGACAGTGGGACATTGGGCAGGTGGTGATCCAGGTGTGATGCAGCCATTCTCCCCAAAGTCTAGACCTTAATCTACAGCTTTTATAGGACAAGGGGCATTGCAGTGAGGTCGAAAAGTAGTCCCCTAGAGTGGTATCATCTGTGTGCCAGAGAGAAGGTCAGAATAAGCCTTCCTGCGTTCTGGTCAGGGCTCAGAACATGTGACCCGGAAAGAGGTCGTTGCTCAGACATGAACAAGAGAGAGGGCCAGAGATGCAGTCTGTGTTGTCAGTGCTCCCATACATTCCTAGTCACAGAAGACATGGTCAGCATAGAGGATAATGACAACAGCCACCATTTATCGAGAACAATGTGTCCAAGAGGCTGGAAAGTTAAGGGCTCTCCTAAGGTTAAATATTCTCTCCCATTCTCACAACAATCCCATAGAGTAGATATGACTGTCCCACTTTACAGATTGGGAAACTGAGGACAGATGAAGTATAATATTGTGATTTGTAATAAGAAATATATATTTGGTCTTTGTTTCTGGCACAAAGGTCTTAAAACCCTTGATATTTCCTGAGTGATGAGAACAATAAAGATGTCTTTTGTTATGTTCACAAGGTGAGTTTTGGACTTACATCTGAGGATGGGGGCTGGTTGCCAGGAGGACCAACCATGTCATTAGGGAGTTGGAACTTCCAGTCCCACCCTCTGATCTCTGGGGAGGGAAGAGAGGCTTGAGATTGAGTTCAGTCACCAATGGCCACTGGTTTAATCGATCATGTTTATGTAATAAAAACTCCAAAAAAACCCAAAATGACAGGGAAGCTCCAGAGAGCTTCCAGGTTGGTGAACATGTGGAGATTTGCAGGAGCATGGTGCCCGAAGATCTGCACCCTTCCCCCATACGTTGCCCTTTGCATCTCTTCCATTTGGCTATTTATTTGTATCCTTTAATATCTTCTGTAATCATTAGTGAGTAAACAGATTTCCTGAGTTCCATGAGGCACTCTAACAAATTAATCCAACCCAAAGAGGGGTTTTTGGAAAGTTGTGATTTATAGCCAGTTGGTCAGAAGTACAGGTAACAACCTGGTTTTGTGACTGGCATCTGAAGTGGAGGGTGGTTTATGGGACTGAGCCCTTAACCTGTGGAATCTGATGCTATCTGCAAGAAGATAGTATCAGAATTGAGTGGAACTGTAGAACACCCAGCAGGTGTTGGAGAATTGTTTGTTGGTGTGAGAAACACACACACGCACACATACACATGAATGGGTGCTCAGAGTCTTTTATGAAGGGATTTATCTAAGATCATATAGAAAGTAACTGGTAGCAGCTGATTTCAACTCAGGTGTAACTCCTGATTTTATATATATATACACATATATAATAATTATATAATATATATATTATATATAATAAATATATAATATAAATTATATAATATTTATAATCTCCTCCATAGGAAACCCAGGTCTGTAAAGAACTGGCAAAAATTTATTTTCTCTCCACCTTGTTCACACTGAGAGATTCCTTGATTTAGCAAGCCCTCCCATCTATATCAGTGGTTTGGCTGCATATGACCCAAAATAATAATAGCTTAATCATTGGACGTTAGTTTTTGTTTTTGTTTTTTTACTTAAGAAGGTCCCAGAGATAGGCAGCCCAGGGCTGGCATGGCAATTTCAGAATGATCAGGAACCCACGTCCCAACCAGCTCTCTCCTCTGCCACTCTTAAGGTGTATTCCTTCATCCTCAGAGCCCAAGCAGTTGCCGGAGTTCCAGTCACTGTGCCCAAGTTCCAAACAATGAGAAGGAGGAAGGGATGGAGAATAATGTACTCCTTCCATTAAGAAACTTTCTGGAATTACTATTAGATAACATACCCATTTATGTATCCCTGGCCAGACTTAGTCCTGCCAAGCTGCCACACTTAGCTGCTAGGGAGGCTGGCAACCATGTCATTCAACAGGACATTCTGTTCCTGAAGAGGAAGGGCAACATGGACTAACAGTGCTGGTCATACCAGCCTGCAAGACTCAACATTATTTTCATCTCCTCCTTGAAGCCCTTCTGACCACCAAAGCCCAGTGTAATCTCATCCTTCTCTGATCCCTCAGCACGCTTCTTAATATGGCTTTGAATATGCCCTGTATTGACTTCTGTATTTTTTATGCACCCGCTATTATGTCAGATGCGAAAGGTAGAGGGATGATGGTGGGACAGATATGTTTGGGTCATAAAAAATGGATATAGGTATGGATATGATTAAATCTAGATGTAGATATAAATAAAGATATAAATACAAACTTTCAACAGGTAGCACAGTTGTTTAGAAAAAGCATGGACTTTGGAGTAGAACAGATGCCAAGTTCAAACCCTATCTTTACCCGTAATTTCAGTACAGATTTGCACATTAATGAAGCCTCAATTTTCTAATCTATAAAACAAAAAACATAATCAGACCTACCTAAGAAAATTGTGATGGCTTACAAAGATCATGTAAAGGACTTAACACTATGCCAGGCACATAGTAAGTACTCATTAAATAGTCGCCACTTTTATTCTCTTTCATTCCTCACAATGGCCCTATGAGACTGATCATCCTCAATCTTTTAAAAGAGGAAACTGAGGCTGGGAGAAGTTAAAGGACTTGCCTAAGGTAATAGTGCTAGTGGTGCTACTTCTGAAACTTGGACTCAGACCTGACCTCAGATCCTGAGCTCTTAGTTCAAGACCGCTGTCTCCTGCCTCTTTCCCCGCCTGGCACATCTAGTACGTAACAGGCTTTCTAGTATTGTCTGCTGTAACAAATGCAAATAAATCAGCTGTCATTCTGTCTTTTGCTTTAAGGCCTTGTAGGCTGTTAGCTCCACTGCACACTGAAATACAGGGAAAAATATTTTTAATTTCCAGGATAAAGATCATTTTCATATGAAATCCATATACGGTGGAAAATCTGATTAGAAAGATTTTATTTAGAAAGAAATTAGCTCAAGGCAGCCTTTTTGACTAGCAGAGGAATAATGAGGAAAAGCAGATGCATCTGAGTAAAACATGGAGCGGCTCTCCCTTGGAGATAAAATTTAGCATTCCAAGTGGCGTACTTCATTTGCTGCAGGTACAAAACTATTTGAGTGTCTTTCTCACTATGAATCAAGATATTTTCATAAGCAGTAACTCAATTTGGAGACATAATTGCCCTTGGGAAGGGAAGATTCAGTACACCCGCATTCACATTTCTAAAAATTAAGAGATAGGCTCAGTCTGTCGTAACTGAAAACCAAAGCAGGAGGGCACACGTATGGTTCCTGGTGAGGGACGATGGCGGTGGGGAGCAGACCACTCCTCTAAGTGGAGTCCTTCTTCACGTGAATAGGCATGGATTCCATGTCAAAACCCCTGGGCTCTAGTTCCAGACCTTGCTGTGTGAATAGGTATCTTTCTATGCAAGCCACTTTCCCTCTTTGCATTTCAGTTGTGATTCCATAAAATGAGGGATTTGCTCTTTCTGGCCATTTGGATCTCTTCTAGCTGAAACTATATTTGATAAACCTGGGATTAATTCTGGCCATTTACAGGGGATTAAGTAAGGCACATTAAATGTCACAGGTCATTTGCTAATTTGTTTTGTCTGCTGAACTTGTTTGTTTTAAGACATTTTTCCTTGATGTTTTTTCTTCTTTAAGGGGGTGATCTTAGGATTTACACGGTGGATAGAGTATTGCATATTGTTGACGTGCAGATGAATATTTTTTAAAATCTAACATCTCTATAGCATTTTACACTCTCCAAAGCAATTCTGCTGTCATCCCCCTGGTTTTCACCATTAGCTCCTGAGATTAGAACAATGTTATTGAGGCAGTGGAAAAAAGCATGAATTTGGAAATCAAAGAGCCTGAGGACAAATTGTAGCTCAACCCTTTGTAAGTCAAGAGATCCTGGGAAAGTTTCTTAACTTTTCTGAGGCTTCCAGTTTCCTTACCTGCAATACAGGAAGATGGTAACAATAAAATGAGGTTTTTTTGTGTAAAACACCTAGCAGCCTAATAGCTGGTTTTCCCCCTTGTCTTCAGAGGACGCTAGAAGGCTACAGTTAGGAGACTTTTGTAAGGCTAAGATCTGCCCAGGGCAACATCAAACAAGAGGGAAGGGAGCAACTGGCCAGATTTGAGACCCCTGCAAAAAGCGTACTTTGGTTTTCTCATATATTTGTTTGAAAGACAAGGAATGTATATACACATAGTAAGTGGAGAAGGACTGAGGAAAGTGTCAGTCTACATTGGGGAGCTCGGGAATTCTGGAACATCTGGGCTGGCCAATCATTCATCCTTGCATCCAAGGAACACTGAGCATTTACTGTTTACAAAAAGATCTGCCAGGCCTCTAGAGGGGAAAAACAATGAAGAAATTTGGAGATTAGAAGAAGGCCCTGAAGGCAAGGGTTTCTTTTCCCTGTACCTTATTGAAGTGATGGAGTTCCGCAGCAGTGGGGGCGGGTTCTGGGAGGGTTCTTAAGTCACTGGTGCATTCCAACACTACATTGGGTTCTAGAGACATCAATGCTTGTCCTCTTCAAGTTGCTTATGGTCTAGAGGGGACACAGCAATGACCCCAGGAGAGAGATAAGTACTCAAACAGAGGTGACACTGAAAGGAAGCAGCTGCTGTGTGGGAAGGTCACACAGGCTTCCCAGAAAAGGTGATGTTAGAGCTGAATGTTTAAGGTAAGGCTTAAGAAGAGTTTACCAGACTGACAAGGGGAGGGAATCATTCCAGGCAGAGGTGAGACAGAGCCTAGAGCATTTAGGAAACCACAGATAGTTAGGGATTTATAGAGGACTAGAAGGGCCAAACCAGAGAGATAGGTGGTCAGGAGGAGATCGTAAAGGCTTTGGATGAAATCAGAAATGACAGGATCCTATAGGCAGTGAGAATCCAGTGTGGGTGAGAGAGGAAGTAATCCATCCACTTGCTCTCGGAGAGATCCTACCAGCTGACACTCAGAGATGGACCTTGGTGGGAGGGAGAGGGGATAAAGGCTAATCAGATGCAAACTCATGGAAATTTCCTAGTCACCTAAATGGGCAAAACTATTGGTTATTTTTCTTTAGGAAATTAATCACTTCTCCAAAACCTTTCTATTTCCAGGCAGCTGTGTTTTAGTAGGCCGGACTTGAAATGAGTTTAAATGTTGGCTTTCTCACTTATTATGTGTGTGGCAGTGGACAGATTTCTTAAACTCCCTACCTCAATTCCATCGTGTGTATAAGGACAATTTTCTTATATTCTGGGATTATTGTGAGATTAGGATAATGTATATAAAGGGCCTCATGTTCACAAGTTACCTTGATAAATAATGTCTATATTATTCCAGCGTTTTCATTTTAATTTGCCACAGAGTCAGTGCTCTAAGTTCGTTTAAGTATGACTTAATTTAGGGTGTTCGACCTATATAAATTCCGTTTATCCATGGCGTTCCAGGAACACATTTATCCTTTATTTTTTTATTTTTATTTTTTTAAAGATTTTATTTATTTATTTGACAGAGAGAGAGCGGGAGTAGGAACACAAGCAGGGGGAGTGGGAGAGGGAGAAACAGGACTCCCGCCGGGCAGGGAGCCCGATGTGGGGCTCGATCCCAAGACCCTGGGATCATGACCTGAGCCGAAGGCAGACGCTTAACGACTGAGCCACCCAGGCGCCCCCACATTTATCCTTTAAAGGGAGATGTGCCATTGTCTTCTCTGTAACTCTCTTCACCGTTCCTGTAGGTCAGATTCTTAAAATGTGGGGTGGGAGTTGGAGAAGGGGGAAAATAGGCAGGAAACTGTTAAATCTCTAAGTTACACGTTTCATCAGAATCATTTGAATCCTCTGACGACACTTCACCTTTCTCAGTTTTCCTTTAATTTTTCTCTTTATAGCTTTAGTCACCTCAGACAAACCAATTAAACTTCATAAACCCTTGAAGGATTAGGTGTTCCCAGCTCAGCCTCACTTAGAATTTCAAATGAGGCGCCAATCTTCTGAGAGAATACTCATTGTTCCTTTATCAATGCCTGTGATTTCTCAATGTCAGTCATTCAGGCAGCCTTTATTAGGTGATTGCTATTCTTGGTGGGTAATATAAAAAGGAGAAAAAGGCAAATCATTCAGATGCAGAATTAACAGTCTGGGCTCTTTGCAAAGCCTCCAAAGGACTTTGTATAGCTTACAGTGCAGTTTACAAGTCACTTTGCAGTTTTTAAGGATCTATAGTTTTTAGTCCTTGCAAGAACTCTGGGATGTATTATAATCAGCATTTTGCAAATGAGGAACTGTTGCTTAATGAAGGTTTGTGACCTACTCGGGAGACAAGGAGTTCGCAAGAGACAGAATTGGGGCTTGAACCCAGGTCTCTCTGACTCGAGGTTCAGGTCTGCTAAAACACAGTGGCCTGAAAACCTGAGCCTGAGAAATTAATGAAAAGGCAAATTATCCTAGGTTTATTTAAAGACCACTTGCAACCGATGCAGCTACATCTTCTCTATAGAAAATGAAAGTAGACTTACTGAGTTACCGTAATATGTAAGCATAGTTTGGGAATGTGTCTCTGTTTGCTTAACAACTGCGAAATCGTTTAAAGGCTTAAAAAACTGTGTTCACTTAACACATGTTTACTGAGTGCCCTGTAAGCACCTGTGTTCACTTAACACATGTTTACTGAGTGCCCTGTAAGCAACTGTTGTATGTATTGAGAGTATGACAATGAACAGAATAGGCAAAACCCTCACTCTTGGGGAACTTACATGCTAGAGGGGGAGATGAACAGAAAACAAAAAAACAAATACATAAGATGGTGAATACTGTTGAGAAAAATAAAGCAGGAAAAAGGATTGTGGGGTGCTGGAAAGCTAAAGTCGGTCAATATAGACCTCCACAAGAAAGCGCTTTGGAGTTGATGTGGGTGGAAATCCAGGCTCCACCACTTTGTAGCTTTGAGTTTTGAAGAGTTATTTTATTTTGCTTTTTAAAATTTTTTTATTAACATAATGTATTATTTGTTTTAGGGGTACAGGTCATCAGTCTTACACAATTCACAGTGCTCACCATAGTATACACCCTTCCCAATGTCCCGTCACTCAGCCACCCCATCCTTCCCACCCCCCTCCACTCCAGCAACCCTCAGTTTGTTTCCTGACACTAAGATAGTCTCCTATGGTTTGTCTCCCTCTCCAGTTTCATTTTGTTTCATTTTTCCCTCCCTCCCCCCATGATCCTCTGTCTTCTTTCTCAAATTCCACATATCAGTGAGATCATATGATACATGTCTTTCTCTGATTGACTTACTTTGCTTAGCATAATACCCTCTAGTCCATCCACACCATTGCAAATGGCAAGATTTCATATTTTTTGATGGCTGCATAATATTCCATTGTGTATCTATATATACCACATCTTCTTTATCCATTCATCTGTTGATGGACATCTTGCCTCTTTCCACAGTTTGGCTATTGTGGACATTGCTGCTATAAACATCGGGGTGCACGTACCCCTTCGGATCCCTACATTTGTATCTTTGGGGTAAATGCCCAGTAGTGCAATTGCTGGATCGTATGGTAGCTCTACTTTCAGCTTTTTGAGAACCTCCAAACTGTTTTCCGGAGAGGCTGCACCAGCTTGCATTCCCACCAAGAGTGTAGGAGGGTTCCCCTTTCTCCACATCCTTGCCAACATCTGTCATTTCCTGACATTAATTTTAGCCATTCTGACTGGTGTGAGGTGGTATCTCATTGAGGTTTTGGTTTGGATTTCCCTGATGCTGAGTGATGTTGAGCAGCACTTTTTCATGTGTCTGTTGGCCATTTGGATGTCTTTGGAAAAATGTCTGTTCATGTCTTCTGCCCATTTCTTGATTGGATTATTTGTTCTTTGGATGTTGAGTTTGATAAGTTCTTTATAGATTTTGGATACTAGCCCTTTATCTGATATCATTTGCAAATATCTTCTCCCATTCTGTCCATTGTCTTTTGGTTTTGTTGACTGTTTCCTTTGCTGTGCAAAAGCTTTTTATCTTGATGAAGTCCCAATGGTTCATTTTTACCTTGCTTCCCTTGCCTTTGGCGATGTTTCTAGGAAGAAGTTGCTGTGGCTAAGGTTGAAGAGGTTGCTGCCTATGTTCTCCTCAAGGTTCTTGATGGATTCCTGTCTCACATTTAGGTCTTTCATCCATTTTGAGTCTATTTTTGTGTGTGATTTATTTATTTATTTGAGAGAGGGAGAAAGAGAGAGTGAGCACATGAGCGGGGAGAGGGGCAGAGGGAGAGAGAGAATACTCAAGCAGACTCCTCACTGAACACAGAACCCAATGTGGGGCTTGAACCCAGTACCCCAAGATCATGACCTGAGCCAAAATCAAGTGGGCAGTCAACCAACTGAGCCACCCAGCCACCCCTAACAAATTTTTAATCTTTCTAGGAAGTAAATTTCTCCCACATATACCACATAGGTGCTTTTCCCTGTGTACAAATGGAAACAAACTATTTATACTATATTTATACTATTTATACTATATTAATTTTTTCACCTAATTCACCCTGGAGACCTTCTCCTGCCAGCCCATGCATACCTATCTTCATGGTTATTTTGTAGTCTGTTGTGTGGTTGTACCAGAATTTAACTAGTTCCTTGCTTTTGGATCTTTAGATTGTTTTCCTTTTTTAAAACTATTAAAAGTAGTGCTTTAATGACTTAAACATTTCAGTAAATCTACAGAAAGATTCTTCACTGTGAAACTGTGGTTTAAAGTATATACATTTGAAGTTTTTATGAATATTAATAAATTCCTCTTTAAATTAGTGCAACAATTTACAATTCCATTGTCAGTATATGAGAGTGCCCGGTTGTGTGTGTGTGTGTGTGTGTGTGTGTGTGTGTGTGTGTGTGTGTGTGTGTGTGTCTTTACCCACCCTCACCAGCACTCCGTGTTAACAAACTTAAATTTTTGCCCATCTCATAAATGAAAATCACGAATTTTTCTAGAAATAACTCAAAGAGCTTTGGTTGGCTTTTGACCAGATGCTTTTATTTTCATTGGTTTTTCCTGAGCACTTTTAGCCAATACATATTTCAAGGGATTTTACCTTTAGATTTTTCTGATGATCCTGTAATTTTCACCTCTAAGTCAGCACATAGTCCATGGCAGAGAGATACTTTTAACAACAACAAAATAAAAGTTTCAAGAGCATGATTTTAAGCCATTTAACTGTGAGTAAGCTCCCTCTTAGAGTAAGTGTGAGATATCAAATATTCATTTTCAGTGGGTGATGCTCAGTATAAGGGGAAAACATTCCACATTCAGAAATAGACAACATAAGATGCCTGGGTGGCTCAGTCGGTTAAGAGTCTGCCTTTGGCTCAGGTCATGATCTCAGGGTCCTGGGATTGAGTCCTGCATTGGGCTCCCTGCTCAGCGGAGAGCCTGCTTCTCCCTCTGCCTGCTGCTCCCCCTGCTTGTGCTCTCTCTCCCTCCCTCTCTCTCTCTGACAAATAAATAAAATCTTAAAAAAAAGAATTAGACAACAAGCATGGAGGGAAGTTATTAGAAGGACATTAGATACAAAGCAAAAAATTCAGAACACTAGTGATATTCCTCTAAGATTTCATATTTCTTTTAATGTTTTTAAACAGATCAGGTTTTCATCTTATATTCCTTATCTTTTCCTTAGGGAAAAGATCTAGATCTCTGAAAGCAAAAACATTTCTTAGATTTGTTTAATTTGAATTCTCCCCCATTTAAAATACAGATCTATAATAGGGTTGGAGGAAATGGAAGTTTTTAACAAGAAAAAATATGGAAAATCAAGGAAAAGAAAAGAAAGATAGCTAACATTTTGGGGAGCACCTATTATTTGAAAATGCTTTACATACATGATCTCTTTGAATACTCACAAGATCGCCCTGAGATGAATCTTCTTATCCCTGCATTCATTTGCTGGGGCTGCCATAACAAGTTTCCACAGACGAGGTGACTTAAGCAACAGAAATTTATTGTCTCACAATTGTGCAAAAACGGAAGAAGTCCAAGATCAAGGTGCTGGTAGAGTTGATTTCTTCTGTGGCCTCTCTCCTTGGCTTACAGGTGGTTGTTTTTCCGTGTCTTCTCATTGGCTTCCCTCTAGGTGTTTAGATGTGAGGCAGCGCAAATGTCATAAATATGTGCTGCAGGGGCTTAACCTACACATTGTAGCAGTGGTCAATAGACCATAGACCAAATATTGCTTCTATAGTCACTCTACAAAGGAAGAAGTGTGCCAGGTGTGATCTTGGTAGGTGACGCCAAGCACATTGCCAAAAATCAGAGCATGAGCGTATGGGCTGCACGCTGAAGGCAGAATGTGATGTGGAGGTCAGTGGGCCTGTATATTGTATTTATATCCCCAAGTCTATATACTTATCTGACCTAACACTCCAGGTACATATATTCGTCCTATAATTTTATATAGGAAGACAGGTATAACACCATGAAAAGTACAGTCTGTCTTAAAGAGGCAGAAATTCATTCATTAATTGGCAAGATTTATTCAACAGGAATGAAAGGCACTAGGAATAAAAATACCAGCATGACACAGCCTTTGCTCTGGAATTAGCCACAGTCTAATGGGGGAAGGGACTATGATGTGAGGCAGAGAATTCATGTTACAGACAAGGTCTGGGTGAAAGGCCTGGGGACATCACCAGGGAGAGAGGACTTGCAAGGGACAGAGGTTACAGAAGGTAGTATCTGGAAGGCAATTGAACTGGTTCTTTCATTCTGGTTATACTTCAAAGCTACCCAAAGAGGTTGGGTTCATCTCTTTTCATGAAAATGTTTGGAATACTTCCCCTCATGCTTTTATGGTATTTTGAACAGTGAATCATGGACTGTTACAATTCTTTGAAGTTCTCTGAAGGCTGGAAACAGATCTAACCCAAGCACCTTTAATGAATCTAGCACATAATCGGTACTTGGAAAGCATTTTTTCCAGCCAGATGGAACTATATATCCAAGTTAAAGCTCTTCTCAGCTTTGGACCTCAGTTTTTCTCCACTATAAAATAAAAGGTATAGCCTAGGCCAGGTAATTTTTGAGGTCCCTACTAGTGCCAACGGTCTATGACTCCACCTTGACACCTCGCATACATTCTTAGAATATTCCGTTTCTCGGTTCAGTTCAAGCCAGTCAAATATTTGCAAGTTAATTTATTATAAACCTGTGGATCCCAGCTGTTGAGAGTTTGGTAAGTAGATAGCTGATTTCTTTCTGTCTAAAGCAGCTGAGGCTATGTCTATGAAATGTCAAAATAACTGTTGAGCTCAGTCAGACAGCTCACCAGTGCTGATTGAAGGGAGAGCCGCCAATTCCCCAGTCTTCAGGGAACAGTCAGTTCAGTTAAAATGCTTCCTCTTATGACCTCAGGCAGATACAAATCTCATTCAGTGGCTCTTAAGTGTCCTCAAAGGCACAGGCTCAACATCCCTGCTAATCAATGGAAAAGGAAATTGTGGTAGAGATGCGTGCCTTGAGATAATTTATGTAAAAGTATTTTGCAACTATAATGTGCCATCAGAATGTGACTTACTATATTACTGCTAATAGTGGTGGTGCTATGGAAAAAATCTGGAAAAATATACAGCAAACTGTTAGCAGTATTTATATATACAAGGTGAGATTAAAAGGTATATTCTTAGATTTGTGTTTCTATCATGTTTGGAATTTAAAACAATGAATTCATGAATTTTGTACCAGAAAAACCAACTGAGAGAAAAAGATAAATAATGTGACCACCTCTGGGTGTAGTATAGTTCTGTAATAATTTTAACAAGCCTTGTCCCTGGAGCAGGACTTACTTAGAGTCCTGATGTTGCCATGTACTAGAGGACAGCCCAACCACCTAACATCTCGAACCTTATTTCTTTCTGTGTAAAATGGGGATAAAACTGTCCAACCCCCCCAGACCCAGTGAGAGGACTTAAGAGGTAAATCTGAAAACCCAACAGCCTAAAGAAAATCAAAGAAGTATTATTATCTTACTGGATCTTTCCAGCAACCATGTTGCTTTTGGCTGGATTTCTTCACTCCCAATTTATGAATGACACAACAAAAGCCTAGACAGGTTAAGTAAATGGTTTCCAACAAGAAGGCTAGTTTGCCCAGAGGTTTATTTTCTATTTGCATATTTTTATGCATATGTTTTTATGCAACTGTTTGTTTGCCTAGGGCTATGGCATCACTTGCATATCATTTTCTTTAAAAATCCAAAAAAAGAATACAAATATAGATGAAGAAATCTACCATTAGCAAAAGAAAAGAGCCATGAATTCAAGCCCTATTGAAGGCTGCCAAATGTAATTTTCCCCAGCTTTATTTATCTCCATAAAGCAATTAAGCAGAAAGCACAAAAGATAGAGGAAAAAATAGCTCATTTCAAACTGAAGCAAGCTATATTCTTTGTGCTGTCTCTTCCCTTCCCCCAAATCCCACTTTAGCTGCAGCATCTAGAAATGCCTGTGAATTCTTAACATATTGCAGCTCCGTCTCCTATTTCACAGTTCCTGAAATGACAGAGAGTGTACAGGTTGTCGCTGTGAATGGCAAACCCCAAGGCTGGGCTCTCAGGTGCCTCCATCATTCAGAGGGGAGTCGCTGAGAGTTATTTCTTCGCCATTCCAGGTAGGCATGGTTGGCTCTGCCTCCACCCAGCTGTTGGACCTTGGATGACCCATGTAACTTTTTTGAGCCTCTGTTTTCTGGTCTGTAAAATAGGTATATTGATATGTACATCACAGAGTTGTTTGCAAGAATTATATGAGAGAACGTACATAGGATTAACTGAAATTAACTAGAGTGCCTGGTGGCGGGGGAGGGGTTGGCATATGGTAGGAGATCAAAAACTGTTGCTGCCTCTAGGAAGCTTTGTGGTGTGAGGGCTCAGTCCCTAGACTCTGGTCCAGACAGCCTAGCATTGAATACCGGCTCTGCCATTTACTAGTGTGTACTTGAGAGTCATTTTCTCTTGTCTGGGTCCACCCGGGAGGGAGGAGATAATGCCTCTATCATACGGGTTATAAGATGCTCAGAGCAGTATCTGTTAAATAAATGGCAGCAAGCTCATACATTATCTAAACTGCCATGTGGGAAGTAGAGAAGCCGAGGGAACCATCTGAGGCACAGTCATTCACAGCACGACTGTCCTAAGATCCAACAGCACCCCCCAACTTCTGAATCTGTCTCCATTCCTCCTGGCAACTCCTCGCTTCCCACTCTTCACCGTCAGCTGCCTGGCTTGTCACTGACTTTGCGCCTGTCCTTGAGCCTCTTCGACAACCACACCCTGCATTCAGATTTCCTCAACAGAAAGGGCCTTTCCCTCATGGCTCCCTTTCCCTAAGTCACAGATCTCAGCCAGGTCACCTCAGAAGCCACTGGCCTCCCTCATGTGCAGTCAGTTGCAAAGTCACAATCCAAAGCCCAGCAACCCCTGTCCCAGGAAGGTGGCCATAGAGTGGTGAACGTTTTGAATTATGGTTTTGTAACAGTCATAGAAATAGGTGGTGTTCTAGAGGAATCTATAAGCGCTTGGAAAGCAAGGGAGGTAAGTGAACCCTGTGGGCAGAGTTGGGGGAGCATGCCCAGAGCAGAGTTCATTTGAGCTGGGCCCTGCGGGATGAGCAGAAGATTGTGAGAGGACAGGACAGGGAAGGCATTCTAGGCAGAAGGCAAAGGGTGGACAAACGCTGGGAGATTGAGCAGAGGTGGCCTGTGCGCCTTCACATGATGTCCACTCACTTCTCCTACACCTTTGACGGCACTTTTTATAAACTCCTCACTTCCACTGAAGCTTTCAAAAAAAGTGCAACTCACCTTTTATGGAAATAAGCGTCTGTTTCACATTTCATCGATTTACATCATGTGTTATTGACTCATGTCGTAACAACCACCCCAGTGGGAATAAACGGGAGGATCCTATAGAACCAACTCTCATTAAACAGTAACTGATAACTAGGAACTCAGTTAGTAGGAGTGAATGTCTGCACACAAAGGAGAGGGTCCCCTCTGAGCTGCAAGAACTCCGCCTTCCACAGGTGTCAGTGAGAACATTTGCAGAGGTAACAGAGAGCCCCGGGTTACTTGGTAAGGTAACGTGAAGGTTGGTTACAAGAACTTCTGTAAAAACCAAGGGTAAACAGGGATGCATTTGGGGTCTTTGGGAAGAAAGATGTAGACTCAATACAGCAGCACAGCCACAAGTGCCCAGAGCTGGATACAGAAATGCTTCTTGGGGAGCTTCTCTCTTCTGGGCACTCCTTCACCTAGTGGGCCGTGGGCAGTCTAACTACCTGTCACCACCAGTTTGGCCTCTCCCAGAAGCTAGGGGTTCTTAAAGAGACAGTTCCTCCAATTTCTTACAGGCTCGCTTCCTGCCATCTGGTAGGAGGTGGCGGTAGCCATGGAGCTGGGCCAGGGCACAGCTCTGTACATACCTGGCAGAGAGAAGGGAGTTTTGCATTTTATGGGGAAAGGGGGAGAGTTGGGATCCTTGAGCTCATTGTTCATGGTATGCCATGCCTTCAGAAAGAACATATACGCAAAGAAGCGTGTTAGGCTTGGCAGACCCCTCATCCCTGAAGCCGTGTGCATACAAGAACAGCCTGTACTTCCCGGGAAGCTGGCCCTACTCCCTCTATGGGATGCTTGCCCAAGAAAGCACAGCAGACCTGGTCTGTCCTTGTGGCCTGGTAAGAAAGGCATGCCAAAAGCAGACATGTCAAGTGACAGGGGACAGAGAGAACAAACAGTGACATACAAGTCAGGGAGTCTCATGCCTCAACCAGGAGAGAGATACACATGTAGTGAGCCAGAAATCTATAAATGCATGGTGACTGGATAAATATATCCCTCTCCTGTTAGGTGTGTGTGTCAGCCTGTCCTCAGGAGCCACCAAGTCTTCTGTGTTCGCACAGCATGGTAACCTAGACTGCTGTGTTAGGATGCGTCACAGTCACTTAATTATGTGCTTACTTGATATCTGCATCAAACTGAAAATCCCACAGGAGCAGGGACTATGGATCTCATCCTTAGATTCTCAGGAACCAACACAGACATAAATTCTAATAATCATTTGATGAAGGAATGGAGGAAGGAAAAAAATGAGTAACAGTTTATAGAACATTTTCTGTAAAGATTTATTTATTTATTTTAGAGAGAACACAAGTGGGAGGGGCAGGGGGGGAGAGAGAATCTCAAGCAGACTCCATGCAGAGTGTGGAGCCCAACGTGGGGCTTAATCTCCTGAGTCTGAAATCATGACCTGGGCTGAAATCAAGAGGCGGGTGCTTAACCAACTGCACCACCCAGGCACCGCTAGAACATTTTTATAATTACTGTCTCACTTGATCTTCTCTCTAAAACTCTGTGAGTTAGGAAAAGCAGGCTTTACTGACCCCATTTTATAAATGAGAAAGCAGCCTCCATGAGGCCCAAGTAGCAACTGGAGTAACTGACAAAACCTTTTCTCAGAGCAGAACTTCAATCTCATATCCCCTTTCCCAGGGAAGACTAAAATGAGAAAGTATCACCTCCTGATGGGGAGAAGAGACAGAGATCTCTGGTCTAACTCTCTGGCTTTGTGGACAAGGACAGCAGGGTCTTGTGAGAGCCCATTGGCAGAATAGAGGCTTGAACCCAGGTCGCCCAGGTCCCCCAGCTCCCAGGCCAACACACTGTCCTGTTCAGCACACAGCACCTATCTCTGCCTATCTGGGTATTGGTCCAGTTGATCTGGACTCTGGTACTGACAAGAGTGACAGGCAGGGAAACAATGATAAGAGGCCAGAACAGACAGCATGGTGCCTGTGTTGCTGTCAACCCTGCCAAAAGCAGGGAGGCCAAGCGCTCACCAGCCCAGCTGTGCCAGACACTGTTTTGGTCCTGGCAGCTGAGGGATACACTGAACCAGATTCCCTTGTTGAGCTTTCTCCTCTGGAGTCTCAGCAGCCTTTTCTTCACTTAAAAAAATGAGAGAGAATTAAAGTTTATCTTCCCACCATCTCACAGTTCACATTAGCAGATATTTATCCCAGTAACAGGAAAACCATGCCCATGACCACTGCTGTGGCCAGGAGTAACTTGCAAAGTTTAAGAGAGGTGAGAGGGAGACGGTCCAGCATAGCATTTCTGATATGGGTCATTCCCTATGATAGCCACCCTTGAGACCCGACCCACACACCCTTTGTTCTCTTCTGAGTCCATCGACAATACATAGTTTCCAGGACGCTGCAGCTTTGATCTTGCATCTCTCTAGTCCTCCACCTGTGGGCTTTCTCTAGGACATAAAATTTGTTCAACCTACAAGGCAGCCCAGAAATATCGGCCAAGGACAGTCTTCAACAAATGAGGGACAAGAGCCTGGAAAAATACTCCAGCTTCCTCAACTCGAGATGAGACAATTTATCTAAATAATTGCCCAGGTGGCAACTTAATCTAAATAATTACCCAGGCATCTTTTAGCAGAACATATATAACTTTCTGATGCTGGGAGCCATAGGAGGCATTTTTAAGTGGTTTCTCATCTCTGAGGATCCAACAGAGCTGGATGACTATTTGCAGGACTTTGTAATCATAATGTTGGTTCCCATTATGTGCCAGGTGTTCTGCATTTCTCATCTCTAAGTCTTATAATAGCTCCGTCATAACAGTATTATCATTCCTCCATGTTATGGATGGGAAAACTAAGGCATGGAGAAATTAAATCAACTTAAAATTAACTTGTTCATGGTCCTTCAGCTGATCAGCAGTGGAGCCAGAATACAAACTTGGATCTGCTCAGCTTTGAAGGAAGCCTGTGTGTTCTCTCCAACTATCTCATGCTGTCTCCTAGAGCTCAGATTGTGTTCTTTCCCATATTGCATTCCAGAGAAAAAGGCAGGTTGAAATAGGAACCAAGAGTCCAGCTTCAAGTAAAGAGTCTGATCGGCAGTGTCAAAGGATCCTTCCAATTCTGTGGTTCAAAGACTACTAGATAACATTCCCACATTTGTGCTTGCAATCATAAAATCCTCTACACAATTGGCTATTAAACGTTGAAAACGTCTCTGATTCTGAGCTATCCATAGCCTGTTGATAATCTGTTCTTATTTGCCCCTCCTCACCCCTCTATACTCCATCTCCAATGTAAAGAAGAGCCAAAATGTGCAACCATTGTGAACTTTCTGGAAGAGGTAACTGGGTAATTAAAAGCTGTATCTAATGCAGAAGTGGCACACTTTCTCTGTAGAGGACCAGATAATAATAAATATTTTAAGCTTTGTGGGTCACATATGGGTCTATTGCAACTATTTAACTTTGTAGCATAAAAGTAGCCCTTGACAATAGCTAAAGGAAAGAGCATGACTGTGTTCAAATTAAACTTTGCAAAAACAGGCTGCAGGCTAGATTTGGCCCTACAGCTATAACTTCCCAGCCTTCTGACCTTACTGATAGAGACAAATAAAAAATGGAGAGTTAATGTTTCATGGATATAAAGTTTCGGTTTGGAAAGGAGAAGTAATTCTGGAGATGGATGGTGGTGATGGTTGTACAATAATGTGAATGTACTTAATGACACTGACCTGTACACTTAAAAATGGTTAAAACAGTATGTTTTAGGTTATGTATATTTTTAGTCACAATTTTTTAAATACAGTTAAGAAAAGTATGTGTATAGACAAGAAACTTGGAAACACAAAAACATTTGCTACATTGGGGTAGGCTGTGGGTGACTTTCTTCCATATGTTTGTTGCTATAAAGTGTTTGCAAAGAATGAAAACTTTAAAGAAAAAAAGTGGGCAAAGTACTTGAATAAACTATGCTCCAGAAAAAGACATACAAATGGCCAATAAGCACATGACAAGATGCTCACCATCATTAGTCATTAGGGAAATGTGAACCAAAATCAGGAGATACCACACTTCACATCCACTAGGCTGGGTGTACTAAAAAATAAATGACAAGTGTTAGGGAGAGTGTGGAGAAACTGGAATTTTCCTACATTGCTGGCAGGAATATAAAAATGGTGTCACTGCTTTGAAAAACAGTCTGGCATTTCCTCAAAGACTTAAATATAGAGTTACCAAGTGACCCAGCATACACCTTTGTTCCTAGATATACACTCGGGAGAAATGAAAACACATGTTCCTATAAAAAAGTATACAGGAATGTTCACAACAGCATGATTCACAACAGCCACAAGTGGAAACAGCCCATCAACTGATGAATGGATAAACAAAATGTGGTATATCCTTACATCCCTCTTTCCCCTTCCCCCCTCTCCACCAGGAAGCCAGCTCTCTGTCTTCCCATCCCCTTGTCTGCAGCCAGAGGCAAGATTGTGGAGGTGGATTCAGGAGACGGGGATGACAAAGATGGGTTTTAACAGCTGCCAGCTAGGGCCACCAGCCGTTGTGCTCCAGCAATGACCTGCGAGCAGAATTCTGAAAGCTGGACCTCCAGGTGACTCCTGGTGGCTAGAGTGGCTCTTTTTCATGTTACATCTGCCAACACCTAGGCCACAAATTTGCCACTGCTCACACTTCTTGGATGAAGGTGGCTGAAGCTGACTTCATAGGAACCACTCTGTCACCTCCCAGCTCTTCGGCCTTCTGGGAGTCCTTTTCCTATTCATGGAATGGCGTTTGAGTAGAATCTTCCCTTGAACACCCACCAGCCATGACTGTGCAACCAAAAGCAGCTGCAGTTGGTCAACTTCTCTATCGATGCTCTACTCAACTCAAGTCCTGACAAGTTTGGAGAAATCTCAGTTTTGCCCAGTTCTCTGCTCTCAAACATGTATATTGACAAGGACTCTGTCGAGAAAGCAAGACTTAGCCTTTCTATAAGGATTGTAGGGGTCTTAAAACATCATTTATTCCATATCCCTGAATTTCCATTATCTCATACTCACAGAGACAGAACATCACTTTCTTGACAGTATTTTAAGTTCTGGCAGCTGCTAATAAGTTCTCCCTCATGCCCTTTACAAAGTGCTTTCACATCAATTACTTCTTTTCTGTTGACCCTTTGTGAGTTGAGAATCAGGCATTTAGTTCATTAAGTTCTCCCTTATTATAAAATTTCATACTATAAATTTCTCTCTAATTACTGATTTACCTGAACCTCAAAAAAATTGTTTAGTCATTCTGTTATATTTATTTCCATTATGGTTTCTCATTTAATCCATAAATTCATAATATGATTTTTTTTCATTTCCATATCAGTTTCTTTTTTAGTTATTGCTTCTTGCACCCCACTCCTTTCCCTGGGTTCAATTCCAGTACTCCTTTTAGAGGTTCTTTCAGAAAGGGTCTATGAGTGATAAGTTTTCTCATCATTTATGTGAAATTGTTTTCATTTTTCCCTCCCTCTCCAATGAAAAGTTAACTATGTGTAGAATTTGAAGCTGGCAGTAACTTTGTCTCTCAAGACTTAGAAGATACTTATTCCACCATCTCCTGGCCGTTATTGTTGACATGAAGAAGTCTGTGGATTCTCTCTCTCCTTCTGACCGTATTTAGGATTTTTTGTTTAAAAACTTTATCTTTGGTGTTTTTCATTTTCAGTATAAAGTGGCTATGGTATATATTTTTAAATTTATATTATTATTTTTAATATTGCTTGGGACTCAATGGGATTCTTAAATCTGAAGATGTCTTACATAAGTTCCAGAAAATTCTCAGTCATTATTTTTGAATGTTACCTATTTTTTTTTTTAAAGATACATTCATTTATTTTAGAGGAGGGGGAGGGGTTGAGGGAGAGGGAGAGAAGCAGACTCCTGCTAAATGGGGAGCCCGATGTAGGACTCCACGTGGGGCTCCATGCAGGGCTTGATGCAGGACTCGAAGTGGGGCTCAATCCCATGACCCTGAGAGTATGGCCTGAGCCAGAACCAAGAGTTGGAAGCTTAACTGACTGAGCCAGCCAGGCACCCCTACTTATTCTCTCTCACTGTCTTTTTTTTTTTTTTTTTGAGCTACAATTTTTTTTTTAAGTAGACTTCATGCCCAATGTGGAGCCCAGTGCAGAGCTTGAACTCATGACCCTGAGATCAAGACCCTAAGTTCAAGAGTCAGGCACTTAACCGTTAACTGAGCCACCCAGGCATCCCTCGAACTCCTATTAAACCTAGTAAACGTCTATCCTCCCCATTTATTAATATTTCACTACATTTTCCATATTTTTATCTGTCAGTGCTCATTTTCTCTGTGCTCATAAATTAGATTCAGTGCATGGTTTTAAAAGTGTTTGTTTTTTTTTTTTCAAAAAGATTTTATTTATTTGACAGAGAGCCAGAGAGCACAAGCGAAGGGAATGGCAGAGGGAGAGGGAGAAGCAGGCTCCTCACTGAGCAGGGAGCCCGATGTGGGACTCCATCCCAGGACCCTGGGATCATGGCCTGAGCCAAAGGCAGACACTTAAACAACCGAGTCACCCAAGCACCCCTAAAAGTAGTTTAAAGAATCTGTTTTACCCATCTACTGACTTTTTTAAAAAAATTACCATAGCTCTCCTTTTTTAAAAGAGGCATAAACCATGATTTTTTTGTTTGTTGTTTTAGTTTTATAAATCCTACCTAGTACTTTTCAAATCTGCCTGCTCTTTTTTTGCACAGTGCCTTTCTTTTCTTAGAATTTCAATTTCTTTTTTGTACTTCTTTAACTATCTTTTAAAATATACTTATAGTCTCATATCATTCTATGTTATAAAATTCTTGGAATGTTTCATTTTTGTTTATTTTGTTGATTTTTGCTCATTGCTTCATTATGGATTTTAAGGTTTGTGATCTTAAGCTCATCTCCAACCAGGCTTTGCTATTAGAATCCTGTACAGCTCAGGGTGAGGGAATGTTCCTCTGAAATGAGATTGTGGCAGAAGGAATCAGGAGCCAACTTGAAGGAGCTTCCACTGGACAAAGATGGGACAAGTTAAGTTTAAATAAGAATAATATCTGTAATTGATTGGGATACCTCATATATGTTTAAAGCCATGAGTTATGACACATTAAAAAATTAGTCTCCTTTGGAAGTATACACACTGTATGTAAAGGTAACTGAAGAGTTGATAAGAAGTGTTTCTTTATAGAATAATTCCAACTAATAGATGGAGAAGCAGTAATACAATGAGAAATCACTATTTTGTAATTTCAGTTGATGTAATAGTTGTCAATGATCATCAATGACTGCTATGTCACGGAGAAGTATGAAAGACCCAACATGCTTTTAAAAAGAAATATACAGCCCCATTGTGACCACTGCAACTTTTAACACAAACTTAAGGGCAACCAAGTTTCAGGTCTTGAATGGGAGAATATGATTTTAAGCACTTAAACATGTGGATAGACCATTACGCTTACTTTGTACTGAGTCATCAACATTTTTTTTTTAAAAGGCAGTCCCTGAGATTAAATCATTTTACTATAGCATATAGCCATACAATTCAAAAAGTTATATCCTATATTCTGGAGGCCCAGTTGTTTTTTTGGTGCACCAGAAATCTCAGTGTGCTTCCTTTGTGTGCTTCACAGGTAACAACCCATCAGATGACCACATGGTGTCTACAGCCATTTGTATGACAACTTCCTATTCCTATCAGTCCTGACCCTAGGCATATAAACATGGGTTTAAATGACCTCATAGAGATAAATAGATTGAGAAAGAAATTTTAACATCCACAGACATTAGCAGGACTTAGTTGAGGCAGCAGCGGAATTATGGCATCTAAATTTTCTGTGAACCCAAGCATAGTTTAACAATAGCAGTTTATTACTCACAGTCTTTTTTTTCTAAGATTTTATTTATTTATTTGAGATAGAGTGAGAGTGAGAGAGAGAGTAAGAGAGAGAGAGGGAGCAGCAGGCAGAGGGAGAAACAGTCTCTCCACTGAGATCCCAACGAGGAGCCAGATCCCAGGACTCCGAGATCATGACCTGAGCTGAAGGCAGACGCTCAACAGACAGAGCCACCCAGGTGCCCCTATGACTCATAGTCTTAAGGGATGCTCGGAGCCATGGAAAGAAAGTAGACAGGCCCTTGGTGAGAAATAAAATCAGGCATTTCAAGAGAAAAACCCCTAGAAAAGTCCATTGCAGTTGTCCTCTTCTGATTAATACAGTGAACTTTATTAGCTTCTTTCTTTCTTGGCCTCCATTCCTTTTTTCCCCCCTCCTTCCCCAAGTTTTCAGCTCCATCCCGCTCTGCCTTCTGTGTTTGTGAGGACAAGTTCCATATCATTTCACCACTATTGCAGACACCATGTGAAATCCCTGCCTAAGTGTCCTTGATCCTGGACCTTCCTTATCTTCAGAGTGGAGCACCTACAAAATAAATGAGCTACTCACAGCATAATTTTATAGCATAATTTTATCTTTCCCTTACTTATGTAGAAAGGCACAGTGTTCAGGTAAATGCAGCCAGTTGAATAGAAACTCTCCTGAGTGTACAGAAATATTCTCAAGTGTAAACATAGGTTCCTGGGTTCCTATCATATTGTCCAATATTCTATACCCTGGTGAGCCTGAGAAGAAGATTTAAGGAATACTATGTAAAACCACATTTTATATCCAAAACCCAACGTTTGTGATAGGTGAAATTAAAACCATTGGAGATTTATTTTATGTTGGCCACTGCTATCATTCCACCAAAAATATTTGTCTATTATTGCATACCTAAGTACATTCAATGTATTCCCCCACTTGATTCCAAAAAGAATGATAGAAGGTAATTATTATTATTTTTCCCTTTTTTCAGATGAGAAACTTAGAAGCCAAGGCCACACAATTAGGAAAGGGCAGAGCCAAGATTCAAACCCAGATTGGTTTGGTTATAGTGCCCGTGACCTTTTCCTCCACTACACTGCTCTGGAAAAATAAAAACTTGATGTAAATTGTGCATAATGATAACTTCTGACCCCAGATGTAACCTTGGTTGAGAGCTATGCATCTTGGAAGGCCAGGCAAGACAAAGGGGCACAAGGAAAAAAACATCCCAAGCAAGTTGAACTTTTGAACAAAATTTTAAAGCAGACTATAAAAACAATCAATAGATTTATCCAAATGAAGAATTAACTCATCCCCAAGGAAATAGAAATGTAGTAACAGTATATTTAGACTCAATAACACAAAGATGGGATCTATCCTTCAGAAAGAGAAAAAAATGGCAAACTTCATATATCTTGGGAATAAAAAGTCTTTGAAAAAAGTCCAATGGAAATTTTTAAAATTAAAAAAAATAATTTAGACCAAAAACAGAAAGCAAAACCAAAAAAATAGTAGTTTAGACACAGATGAAAGGAGATTTTGTGAATTAGAAGACAGAATTTTTTAAATTATCCAGAATGTGGCACTGAAAAGCAAAAGGATGAGTAGTATAAAAGAAATATTAAGAAAACATGGAGAATACATACCAAAAGGAAGTCCAGCATAGACCTCATAGAATGTACAAAAGGAGGGGCACTTGGGTGGCTCAGTTGGGCAACTGTCTTTGGCTCAGGTCATGATCTCAGGGTTCTGGGATTGAGCCCCACATGGAGCTCTGCATGGAGCCCTGCATACCACATCAGGCTCCCTGCTCAGTGAGGAGTCTGCTTCTCCCTCTGCCTCAGCCCCTCCCCCTGCTCATGCTCACTCTCTCTCTCAAATAAATAAAATCTTAAAAAAAAAAAATGTTCAAAAGGAGAAATTAAAAGAAATGGTGAGAGAAAAATCTTCAAAAAGATTGTTTGAAATTTTTCTCAAATCCAATGTATCTATGTGTTCTCATATTTCAAAAGCTCAAGTGCCAAGCAAGATTTTTAAAAAACATACTAGATATAGTCCAGTACAATTTATGAAGATGAAAGATCAAGTAAAAGTATTCAAGCCCACAAGAAAATGAGAATTGATTGGCAGGAGTGAAGGCTAGGAGCAGCTAAGAGACTGTGATGTAGTCTGGGTAAGAGTTGGTGGGACAAGACTGGCCTCAAGGGCATTGTTGAGAAATTAACTCATTCAGGATATATCTTTGAGGTCAAAAGTAACAGAATTTTATTTCTTTGTCTAGTAAGTATTAGTGCCTGCCATGTGCCCACATTTTTGCTAGAGGTATAGCAGTAAATAAAACAAGTAGAATATGAGAGAACGAGATTAATTAAGACTGATTCTTACATTTGGAATTTGAGCAGTTGGGTAGAGAGTGGTACAGTTTCATAAAGTTGGGGCAGCAATTAGCCTTTATTGAGCCCTGTTAAGACAGTTACATATTTGTGGGGGTTCAGTCGGAGGGGGAGACAAACCATGAGAGACTATAGACTCTGAGAAACAAACTAAGGGTTCTAGAGGGGAGGGGGTGGGAGGATGGGTTGGTCTGGTGATGGGTATTGAAGAGGGCACGTTCTGCGTGGAGCACTGGGTGTTATACACAAACGATGAATCATGGAACACTACATCAAAAACTAATGATGTAATGTATGGTGATTAACAGAACATAATAAAAAAAAAGATACATAGTTTATCCCACTATTTTATGTACAGAGAGGATAAATTAGTCCAAGACATCACAATGGACTAAGCCAATATTCAAACACAGTTCTGTTCAAGGCCATACCATACCAAACAGCTTTATAATTCACAAAGTGTTTTCAGGCCACCTGGGTGGCTCAGTTCGGTTAAGCACCTGACTTTGGCTCAGGTCATGATCTTGAGGTTCTGGGATTAAGCCCTGTGTTGGGCTCCCTGTTGAGTGGGGAGTCTGCTTCTCCCTTATCCTTCTGCCCCTCCCTCCTTCCCTCTCCCTCTCTCCCAAATAAATAAATAATTTTTTTTTAAATTACAGAGTGTTTTCATACCTGTGCCTTGATTTACTCTCACAACAATCTCATTAGATAGATAAGGAGCTCTCATCATTTTCCCCATTTCATGAATAAGGAAATTAAAGTTCAAAGAAGTTCAGTGACTTGTCCTGGGTCATGCAGGTAGTAAATGACAAGTTTTAGACTCATACCCAGGCCTCTCCTTCTCCACCATCTATAATCTCTCCAGTGTACCTTGAGAGGTACTTGGGCCCAAATTACTTGGGCTCTCCAAAAACAGAGCCCAAATAATTTCAGAGAGGGCAGTGTGATGGTGTTCCATTCCTGACAGGGAGGAGACCCTAAAAAGAGTAAGAGGCAGAGAGTAAGGAGAAGAAGGAAGGAAATTTACCAAAAATGGATAAAGGCAATCCAGCTTCTCCCAAATCATTGGTTCTCAAAGATTAGTCTCTGGATTATTAGCATCAGCATCACTTGGGAACTTACTAGAAATGCAAATTCTCAGGCCCCACAGTGGACCTATATCAGAAACTCTGGGCATGGGCCTGGCAATTTGTTTTTATAAGCCATCCAGGTTTTTCTGATACAAGGCAGAGTTTGAGAAACACTGTCTTAAATCATAACCTTCCCAAGACTGTGTCCCTTTTTTAGCCCAGGTGAGGAAGCCCCAGCAGTCTTGAAGTCAACTGCTCCTATTTTTAACAGAATAATGTGAAAATGATGCTTAAATCTGACACTGAAGCCCACATCTGAGACTTTAGGGAAGGAAATTCGAATAGAGCTTCCCCAAAAAACCCTTACCTGGGATATCTACCCTTTTCCTCAGTGTGTTTGTGAACCCTGAACTTCTAAGCTCAAGGTCTGTAATTTCATTTTTCTTCCTAATTTTATTGTCTTAACCTTACAGCAAGGTTCTGCAAACGATCCTTCCAGGAAATAACCAGGTTAACTCCATGCAGATTTCAAGGTTGAATTAGACACACATATTGATGTGGCCTCCAGAAAATTAAATTAGTAGTGTATCATCATATATTCATAGTTGTGGACACACTATTCTTTTTTTTTTTTAAGATTTTATTTATTTATTTATTTTAAATTTATTTAGAACATGAGCATGGGGAGGGGCAGAAGCAGAGGGAGAGGGAGAGAGAATCCCAAGCAGACATGCTGAGCACAGAGCCTGACATAGGGCCAGATCTCTCAACCCTGAGATCATGACCTAAGCCAAAATGAAGAGTGGAATGTTTAACCGACTGAGCCACCCAGGCACCCCCCATTTTAAAGACTCTTGGTTTCCTCACCTTTAAAATTAAATAGTAATACTAAACTTTCAAGGTCATTGTGAAGACTAGACACAATATAGTGTTTGTCACCAGTTTGTGCTTAATAAATGGCATCTAACATTTTGATATTTTCAGCTTAATCTTTTGTATCTAAATTTCCTAAATGGCCCCAAATAAAATTTTTCACTCTAATAAAACTATGAATAGCCTGGGAGAATGAGAGTGACTTTGATTTTCAATTTTAAGAAACCTTAAGTACAGGAAAATAAGCACAGTAAAAGAAACCTTATATTTCTCTTTTTCTTAACCATAAAACACTGAGTAGGATAGTTCTTAAGGGCTGCCAGTTGTCACTATCTAAGTGGGCATAGAAGGGAAGGAATCATTAACAGAATGGTGCTAGTATGGGAAGAAAGTGCTCACAGAGTGGGGCCTCGAGGACTACTAGGAAAGTGAGTGGTTTCCATCCCATTTCTTCTCTACCAGAGCGGGGTAATGCGTGTGTGCAACCTGTGAGCTCCAACTGCCTGCCTTGGAATCTGGGCTCTGTCACTTCCTAGCTGTGTGTTCTGGTGCAAGTCACTTAATATTTCTGCACCTTGTGTCTAAAACGGAGACCAGGTAGCACCGAAATTGTCTGGCACATAAGACTAAAATGTTTCTGATGGCTTCCTGTGATCCAAGCACCATCTAAGTTTATACATATGAATGTTATTGATCCTCAGAACAATCCTAGGAACTGTCATCATTTTACAGCTAAAGAAACTAAGTACTGAGAAGTTGAGTGATTTCTGCCCCCCCCACCCCTCCCCCAGGCTCCCATAGCTAGTCAGTTGCAGGCCCAGGACTCAAACCCAGTCTGAATCCAGAACCTTCTTTTCATCTACTACCTTATGTGTCTCCCTTGCAACAAAAAGGAGCAATTATTATTACCACCACCACTGCTTTTGCAGATGAAATTGTAAGGTACTTGTTCAAACTCTACAAGACAGACGTTGACAGATGTTCAGAACACAATTTCAGGCCCAGCACTGGAACTCTGTCCCTCCCCTCAGCAACTTCTAATACACAGAAGTAGGCCAGAATTTGCTCACTACTTACCAGATGTGCAGAGGAAAAGAGGAGGAAGGGAAGAGAGAGAGAGAGAGAGAGAGAGAGAAAAGGAGCCTGGAGCTCTCATTTCCTATAACTTTTCACCTTACTCTCAAGCACTCATCCCACTCATGTGATGGGGGGAGAAGTTGAGGAGGAGTTGGAAGACTTAAAACCTAGGGGAAGATGTGCTTCTTCGCCTTGTTTCCTTCCAGTTCCTGCTGCCTCTGCTATTTATTGGTCCATGAGTAGCATCCTGTGGGCCTTTTCTCTCACTGAAGTTAAAGAGTGACATCTTGCTCACTAGCTTGGCCCTACCCTGGATCTCACTGGAACCACCAGTCCTCTCAGGCATCTGCAACTGCTTTGAGGTCACCAGTGTGGGTGGCTGGCTAGCCCCTTGCTGTGGTATCTCTTCATTTCTGACTGTTATGGACAACCTCCTCAGCCTTTGGAGCTCATCAGCCAACATCTCCCAAGTATCCCAGTGCCTAAGGTGCACACAGAACTTCTGCATCCCCTAGGATCATAGACACCTAAGGCCAAACTCTTGGGTACTTCTTTTAGCAATTCCTACCCTACCATTTGAGCACTTTGTAGACAGGGATGCTATGCCAAATTCTGGACTTCTCTTTGGGGTTTACAATGTCTTTGGGTCATGTGTGAGGAAAGCAGGGCACCAGATCTCATGTTTTCTATCTTTATGTCTCTGTCATCCTGTCTACTGGTCCACCACCATCCTCAATATCTGATCCCAGAGAGAGGGGGAAAGGTCATTTGTATCTGCACTTTGCCTCCCTTTCTGACTCCCCTCTTTAACCCAACACCTTCTGAAGGGTCTTCTGATTTTCTTTTCCCTCCAGGAAGGGATATTCTTTACGTCATAGACTCCTCATTCCAGCCTTTTGGTCTTTTCTATTAAAGAAAACATTATGGGACAATAAGCAGAATTAAAAAGAGGTGAAAATCCGACAGGAGTTACTTTGAAAAGTCTCTCTTACACAGACAAAGCAGTAACCTGTCAAATGGGATTGCGTGAAACACTTGATAAGGTGCTTAAAGTTAAGAGGAGTTCAAGGAGGGAGCAATCAGCAAAGTTAAGATAATCTAGGAAGACTCCCTGAGACCATTGGGATTCAGGCTGAGTCTTAAAATTTTTATATTCTTTGGACAAATAGAAAAACCTGAAGCTGGAACTGCAGGAGGGGAAAAGCAGGTGAGCAGTGGCATGGTGTGTGGCAGGTTTCCTGTGCGTACCAGTTTGGAAGGAGCGAAGGGTTTGTTTAGGGGAATGATGTGAGGCAAGGTGAGAGAGGGTCCTGATGGCCAGCTCATGACGGCCTGTGAAAGCCACACTAGGTGCTGTCACAAACATTGCCTTTTTCATCCTCGCAGGAACCCCATTAGGTAGGCAATTCCTGCAGTTTTACAGATGAGGACACAGAGGCTCCAAGACATTCAGTGGCTTAAGACCAAACAGCCGGTTAGTTGCAAAACTTTTTGTCACCAAGTCTCAATCTTCACACAGACAAAATGAACAGCCAGTTCTTCCATCTTCCACCATGATGTCTTGATGAGGAGAAGTTGGTATCCATACACCTAGAGTCATTTTCAGCCTCGCCAACACACACACAAACACAAGTGTGCATGCACACACAGACATACACAGAGTTAGGCTAAGGTCAGCACAGACTCTTTGTGCAGCTTGGACTTTCATCTGTGTGTTGTGGGCATGACAGATCCTGTGGGTGCTGATAGTTGAAGGCATATTGAATTTTCTCCTCGACATTTCCACAGGATATAGTTGACGAAGCAAATTCCTTTTTCATAGGCCACAAGCTCTGAAAACAGGACTACACAAGGTATAATCACGTAATGTTACTGTTACAAGCCCCACTCAATTTACTTTGAAATGCCATTAAAAATTGCTTCTGTCAGAGTACAGGCCTTGGAAGTGAGGAAGGTCTGTTTGGTTGTTGCTGCAGCTGATGGACCATTGTTACTTTAGGCCATGGAGGGAGACCAGGCAAGGAGGAGGGCTCAGCTTGGGGAGAAGTCTTTGGACAAGGGCTGTGGGGAGGCTAACAGGCACAGGAGTGGTGGATAAGGGGCTCAGAAGGGACAAGACTAAGTCAGAAACGCCCCTCCCAGCCTCCACTCTGGGCTCCCAACTAATTTCTTGATGATGACTAAGACTCTCAAAGCAGTACTTCCTTCTCTGTTCAACATCTCCACTTGGAAAATTGATAAAGGTCTAGGTATCCTTGAAATGTTCATACTCTTAAGTTTCCCTTAGCCTAATTACAGACACTTCATCACAATTAGGTTAAGTGTGTCTACTCTCGATCGTAATCAATTTCTAGCATAGAGGTATGGATTGTTTGATTCACGTTTCTCCTTTTCTTTTCATTTCCTATTTTTAGCTTCTTCTCTTGAACTTCTCTCAGAAAATGGGGCAGAATTCTCAAGTGACTCTGTATGTTAATGGACTCCTGTTTCTCCTGCTTTTTTCTTGTTTTTAAGCCAATTTACTTATATTATGTAATCATAGCTATATGAACAAGCCCTTTCTTCTCTAAATCCTGCACCAATGGATTTGAGACAATGAGCAAAGTGTATTAAATGTCTGTGCTTTTTAGCAAATATTCACCGTGAGAGTCTGCCCTGGGGTGCCACACACAGGCGGCCGTCCTAGGCATAGGTGCTCATGGGCAGGCCACTACATGAACTCCGAGTTCCCTCCAGCTCTTAGATTCTATAAGGCAAGCCAGTTTCACTGGGTTTGACGTGAGTGCTGTCTCAGCGTTTGTCTGCCTTGTTTTCTGCACTGGACTGTAGTACAAATTGAGCTCCTTTCCAGTCTCTGTCCCCAAGGACAGTCTGTCCAGAGGGGTGCACAGGCATATTATTGCTTTTTCTTAACTTTTGAGCATCTTATTCAATTGCTGCATCGAATTTCTATTTTGCACCACATCCCCCTGTACAGATGGTCCTCAGAACACATTGTTTTCCCACACTTTGGACATTTACATGTTGATCTCTCTGCCTAACACACTGCCCTCCTAGAAAACCACCCCTGGAAAGCCTTCCCTAAGTATCCCCGCAAGAGTAGAGATGCTTCTTTGTGCTCTTATAATACTTAATACATGCAACCAACTTTTAGGGTAGTCTTCATACTGGAATAGAATCACTTGTTTGCATGTCTGTTTCAAGAGATGCTGAGGTGCTGGAGAATAGAAATTGCATTAGTCAGGGTCTCCAGAGAGACAGAACAAACAGGATGTGTGTATATGTAGAGAGAAAGTAATTTATTTGAAGAAATTGGCTCATGTTATTGTGGAGGTTTGGTAAGTTGAAAATCTGATGGGGGGTGGGGTAGGGGTGACAGGTTGGAGACTCAGGAAAGAGTTGCAGTTTGAGTCCAAAGGTAGTCTGCCATAGAACCAGGAAGAGGCGATGTTGCAGGTGAAGTCTGATGGCAGTCTGCTGGAGAATTCCCCTTGCTCAGGGGAGGAGGTCAGCCTTTTGTTCTGTCAAGGCCTTCAACTGATTGGATGAGGCCTACCCATATTAGGGATGGCAATCTGTTTTACTCAAAGTCCATTGATTAAATATAAATCTCATCCAAAAACACTCTCACAGAAACATCCAGAATAAAGTTTAACCAAATATCTGGGCCACATGGCCCAGAGAAGTTAACACATAAAATTAACTATCACAGGGACTTTGTCTCATTTGTCTTTGACATCCTCAGCACCCAGCAAAGCCTTAATAGACAGGATTTTCATTGTCTCAGAGACTTGAAACATCCAGTGTAGTATGACCCACACATTTCTTTTTGACTTATCAGTAGACTTACAAAATACCCTTTTTTTAATAAAGATTTTATTTATTTATTTGAGAGAGAGAGAGAGAGAGAAGCAGACTCCCTGCTGAGCAGGAAGCCCAACCAGGCGCTCAATCCCAGGATCCTGAGATCATGACCTGAGCCGAAGGCAGACACTTAACCAACTGAGACACCCAGACTCCCCCCAAATACCCTTTATAAAGTAGCAGTATTCTATTTAGGAATTGATGGAAAATCTGGACCTGTAGGCAAAAATGTTAGGAACAAATCCTGTTAAGAGAAAAATAAGCCTCTGTCCAAGGATGAGAAAGGGTATGTCATGGCCATCCCTAAAACTGAGACTATGTGATACATCCTCTAATGGCCCTTCTCCTTCTAGAGCCCTGAGTAGAAATGGAAAAACATCCAGCAAGGACTTTCAAACTAATCCCTGGGCACAGCCTGCACCTTCTCTGCCATTCCTGTTACTCTTAAGCCACATGAACTACAGGTAGAGACAGATTGTAATTGATGGAGTGCAGGGTTTTGTCCAATAAATTCAGATAGGCCACCTTCCCACTTCCTCATCCTTTGGTCTGTGTTTGACTCCTTAAAGCCTATATATGTCCCCTGGACTCGGAGAAGGGCGGTGGATTGGCAGTGCCATTGTATATTGTACTAAGATTATACTTAAAAGTAATAGAATGTCTTTAAAAGACCCATAATGATATCATAATACAGAGACCACATGTAGGCATTCTATTTAACCAGCAATAGAAGAAAATACTCCTAAAGTTGCTCAAGGATTTTATTTATTTATTCCAGCCCCTTGTTTAATGGCATTAGTGAATTGAGCTCCTACTTTGGGACTCATTTTTGTGGTTTTAATGTAGTTGCATAGTTTTCAAGAAGAGCAAAGTGAACACTTACTCATTCAAAACACATTTACTGATGCCCTGTGTTAAGCCATGAAGATGAGTAAGAACCAGCTTCTGCCTTCAAAGAGCCCAGTGGGTGGAGGCAGCCATATACAGATGGTTTGGGAGCATTATGTGTGTTAACAAAAAACCGGAAACCAACCAAATGTCTGCATTAAAGAAGAAATAAAAAAATAATTAAGGAGTAGGCCCATAATCCCTAAACTTTGGAAACTGAAAGTGACTTCATAACTTATTTGGCAGCAGAGCCTGACATGAACTAACATGAAGCTATTTATTAGCTGTATTATTCTACTTAGAGTGAATATTTTCTACATTTTAAACAGAAATATTCATGTGTTGATTACCCAATGCCTGTCAAGACCCTGTTGGGAATGTTATGTAATTGATGCAATATATATCTTATTATCTTTCTAAAAACAAGCAAAAAAGGCTTTATTTGGGGGACCCCTGGCTGGCTCAGGCAGTAGAGCATGTGACTCTTGATCTTGGAGTTATGAGTTCAAGCCCCACGTTGGGTGTAGAGCTTAAAAAAGATAGGAAGGGAGGGAGGGAGGAGGGGAGAGAGAGAAAAAGAGGCAGGCTATATTTGGAAACATATCTGGCCCCAGGGATTTTTACTAAAGCCCGAGGACCTGTATATTCATACAGTGGGATTCTACCAGCAACGAAAATGAATTCAACACAGTTGAATCCCAAAAGCATGTTGAAGGAAAGGAAGCAAGTCACAGTATGATACGTGTTTCCTAAAGTTAAAATCCTAACAAACTTAATGCTATATTGCTTAGGAATAGACATATTTTACCAGGAACTAAAATTGTAACTAAAAGCAAAAGAGTCATAAACACAGATTCTGAATGGGGGTTCCTCTGTGAGGGGGAGGGGCCCACAGTTTAAAAGTGATGGAGTAGTTGGTGCATTGGCAGAATTCTGGAACAAATGCTTGAGGAAGTCACTATAGGCAGGGTCCCCACTTGGGGCCAATGAGAGAGCATAGGAGGAGAGCCGGTTGGGGTAGGAGATGGAGTTATGGGCTCTGCTCATTGGGAGGCTGCTGTAGTACTCCTCCAATGACTTCTTTGCAAAATTGTTGTGTTGAACCCACCTCTAACATGACTGATGACACACTTTTCTAAGTTTTTCTTTCCCTTCGCCCTAGTTTTAACCTGACATGCCCTGGTTAGACTAAAGTTGGTTCAGAGAGGAGCTGGCAATAGGGGATGGGCTAAAAATAAAGGCTGCGGTTGTGTGGGGAGCTCTGATGAGAAAGGATGCAATTAATAATCTCCACTCAACGGGAAACCAAGGTATAATTGATTCATCTCTAAGTTTGCATTCCTGATGTTATGAGCATTTCAAACAATTTATGAGAATTGCTAATGAGAATGCAAACCAACTTGATATTCAGAACAGTTAGCCTCATTAAAAACTCATCACAATCTCTACTCAACGGTCCCCCTACCTCATTCTACTTTTGCACACAGAAGCTGCTTCATTGGATCTGACTGTGATGAGCGGAGCCTGGGGATGAAATTGCAGAATTCTTAAATGTCATAAACTTTACAGTCATATGGCAGTGCCCTCAATAGTGCTTGGGGGAATTGTAGACGTGATTGGGAACAGTGGATGATGGAAAATACTATCTATCATATATCCTCATTGTAACTCACTGCAGATTTTCATTCATCATTTAGCCACTCATTCTTTCCTTAGACAATGTCCCAGGCACTGTGCCAGACACTGCAGGTTGGGAAGTTGAATATGGTCCATGCCCTTAAAAGTGCTCCCTGTTAGAAATGAATACAAACAAGAGAATAGATGATTACAAGCACTATAATCAGTGCTATTATAAACACAAGGGCCACCCCCTGGACAATTCTATAGAATAGATAGTCTGCTATTTATTTATAGAATAAAATTGACTGTGCTCCTTGGAGATGTGCATTAAGAGGACCAAGGGTGCTGCTAAAATACAAGGAGGTGCTTGCTGGTCAAGGACAGAAAGGCTCCATTAGGAGGTGATATTGACCTGAGTTTTGAATAATGAGTAGCAACTGGTCATGTGAAAGGAAAAGGGTAGAGAGGCATGAAGGAATGGTTTTGTTCCTCATGAAATAAAGTTTGTTCTTCAGCTTGAATTTTTTGACCATGTCAGTTCCTTTCATTCTTGAGAAATTTTTAGGTGTTAAGAGTCTGTAATTTCCATTTGGTCAAGAGAAGATACCACAAGTTCCAACAGACCAAATATATGTAATATCCTGGGCAATCTTGAGTTTGAAAGCCTATGTGGGAACAAATAAATGTAAAGAATAATAAAAATAGCTTCTCACTGAGCGCCCACTCTGCACCAGGCCCTAGATGGGACACTTTATAAATAACCTCTCAATGAGTCCTTGCAAAAACTGTAAATGGCGTGCTTTCTAGATGTTGCAACTGAGGCTCAAAGCAATCGTTTACCTGCCCTAAGTCACAAGATAGTAAGTGAGGGACTAGTTTTGTTGGATCTCAAAGCTTTGCTTCTAAGGAAATGAAATGAATTAAGAAATAGTAAAGCTTTAAGAAGTCATACAACGTTCTCCCTGTTGGGGATCTCTCTACTTGTAGTTGTGTAGGAGAATCTAAGCCACCCTATCACCTCCCGTGACCCACTGAAGGACCCACTTCTCCTCCCATAAATGTAGTCAGAGTAACATAATGGTTTCAAAATTGTATCCTTTTAGACCCTTATCGCAAGTGAAGCACATTTTGAGAAGCATTTCCAACACTTCTTTACAGGTACAAATCATCTGTATAACTTCCAAAGAAACCACCAGACAAAAACTCTGGCTTCAATAAAATAAGTAGAAATTATTGTGTGTAGTGGATTTTATTACTGGTGAGAGTTATACAAATACATCCCACTTTCTCCAATGTGTAACAACAGAAGCCTAGAAAGGACATCCAATTTAGGCTGTTGGACAACCTAAAAATTTCTCAAGAATGAAATAAATAAACAACATTGATATTAAACCATAATATCCCCTGGCATAAACAACAAATATATGCCTTTGCTTTCTCTTTTAAAAATTCTGAACCATTGCTTCAGCAAAAACATTTCTGAATCAGAAGCTTGAATTAAAAGACATCCTCCTGTAACAGTCAAAGTTCTCCAGAGAAACAGAACCAATAGGATGCATATATAGAGAAAGCGACATTTATTTAAAGGAATTGGCTCACACGATTGTGGGGGCTGGCACTCCCAAATCTGCAGGACAAGCTGGCAGGCTGGAGACTAAGGGAAGAGATAGTGTTGGAGTCTTGAGTCTGAAGGACATCTGGAGGCAGAATTTCTCCTTCCTCACAGGACCTGTCTTTCCACTGAAGGTTTTCAATGGATTGAATGAGGCCCATCTGCATTATGGAGGGTAATCTTCTGTACTCAGAGTCTGCTGATTTAACTGTTAATCATATCTAAAAAATACCTTCACAGCAACATCCAGACTGGTGTTTGACCAAATAAACTGAGTACCACTGCCTAGCCAAGTCAACACACAATATTAACCCTCACATCTCCCATATCCCAAATCTCGGTAAATGGCAGGACCATGCACCCAACTGCCCAAGTAAGAAACATGAAATCTTATAGAGCCTTTCTCTTCCCTCACCCCATATACCCAACACTAACTCCCAAAGATTTCTAAACTTAGCTCCTTCCTCCTCATCCCCATGCCTACCGCCAAGCAAATGTCTCCTACCTGATTTTTTAAAATGGCCACCTATCAGGTCTTCTTGCCACCTCCTCTTACATTTTGAACCATTACACTCATTTCCCATCTTAAAATGCTTCAGTGATTCTTCATTGTTCTCTAGATAAAATCCAAGCTCCCTAAATCATGACCTACAGGCTCCTCATGATCTGGCCCCTGTCTACTTCTCCTGCTCCATCTCCCACCTCTTAATCTTACTCACCCCAAACCTGGACAGCTATTGCATGTGCCAAACACTCCATGAATTTTTCATATTATGGTGACAGTTCACATGCTGCTCCCTGTGCTAGTAATGTCTTGTTCATATGGCAAATGCCTACTCCTGCATTATCACATCCCAAATTTCCCTTCTTCCCTGATCATGCCTACCTTTGCCACCCACACCATGTACCATGCAGAGTAACAGTCTCCTTTTGCTGAGTTCCCACGGTACCTGCTTCATACTTCTATTGATCACATTTCATATACACATAATGTATCTATTTATATGGTTGTCATCACCATTCATATGCAATCTTATTAAAAGATTTGATTTTTGTCTTTATCTTTGTACTCTCAGTTCAAAAGACAAAGCCCAGTATAGTGCATATCACTTAGCAAACACCCAACAAATGTTTGCATTGGCCTTTTTACTTGTTTGTAAACATCTCCTTCTAGACTTAAGCTCCTTAAAAAATGATAAAAAATAATTGTGTGTTTGGTTTAGCTGATTCCTTGCATAGTGTCTGGTGTATAGGAGACAGCTAGTAAAGATTTGTCCAATGAATAGGCACCTTTGCCATTAAATTTAATCATCTCAATCTCAAATATTCTCTCAATTTTTCTTGTACTGAAGTCTTCAGCTAGGTAGAAAGGCTCTTGTTGGCATGAACTGGTCTTCTACTTTTTTTGTTGTTCTTTCTCCTCTTTACCTCTACCCATCCTAGGGCTGATACAATATTGGATACACGCTAGGGACTCAACTGATATTTGCTGATTGATGACGAATAGGTTTTACACCTATTCTTGTGTATTCTTTTCTCTGAATCAGAGCTTCCTTGTATCAAAATTTATCCCTGAACCTATTATAGTGAACTGTCAAAAATCAGGCTGAGTGAGTCTATCCAACAAAGTCCACTCTATCCAGGAGAGATGGAGTTCATCTCTCTTGTGATTAACCTGTACACATCTCAGGAAGCCACACATCCATACTCTCCAAGAGGATTATATTTCATCCTGATGCTCAGATGAAGGATGAAGGCAGGGAGAGTCAGAGGGAGGAAAGCCTCTGTGGAAGAAGAGAGTTCCATGTAGGTATCTTGGGATTAAAATAAGGCCAGAGCTTCATGAAGTTTTGGCCTCAACTAGAACCAAAAAGCAACAGCTCACTCTAAACCAAGCAACTCGCTGGTACCTGGGCAAGCATCACCTGGAAGGTAATAAGCCCTTTACATCAAGAGTCTTCAGTCAGACTTCTGGGCAACCTAGCCACATGCACAGCTAAAGCTCTGGCCTCCCACATCTCATTCTCACTTTGACTCCTCACTTCTCTATTCCTTTTGACTGTGTCTTCTGTTTCTAGGTCCAAGGTCAAACTTGCAGGACCTACAAACAAATATGAGTTCTCCAGTGTGACCTTCTTGAATGTGTTTTTATAGGATAAGGAGTATATCAGAATGAAAAGAGCAGGGGCTTTGGATTAAAACAGATTTAATAATATCTACTCCATAGATGGTGTCTTAGTCCATTCAGGCTCCTATAACAAAATGCCATAAACTGAGGGCCTTATAAACAACAAACATTTGTTTCTTGTAGTTCTGAAGGTTGGGGAGTCTAGGATCAAGATTCAGTGTCTGGTGAAATCCCACTTCCTGGTTCATAGAAGGTGCCTTCATATGTCCTCACATGATAGAAGGACTAGGGAGCTTTCTGGGGTCTATTTTATAAGGGCATTAATCCCATTCATGAGGACTCCACCCTTATGACTTCAGCACTTCCCAAAGGCCCCACCTCCAAATATCCTATTGGCCTTTAGGTTCCAACATATGAATTATAGGGGGACACAAACATTCAGACCATAGCAGGGTAGTTTTGTGTATTAAATGAGATAAATAAGAGTAGCTATTGTCACCATCCTTCACCGTCTTTCTCCATCTGTATCTCTTGGTCCTCCAACCTCAGGGTAGATGCGCATATAGCCAGCCCCAGCCCCACCCTTTCCTTCTGGCCACAGTAATTAGTTGACAAATGGGCATGGGGCCCAGGCATAACAAATGAGCTGTTTATGAGGTTTGAAAATGGACAGTGGGAGGTAAGTCGCACTTTCTTTGGAATCAGAAGCTCTAAGAATGACATAATCCTTGAAGAACAGACTCGACGACTATCTTTACGGCCACATAGAAAGCCCCTGGCTGAGAGTTAAGCCAATAGATGAAATCTAAGCCAGACATACAGGGACTGTGTCTTCATATGTCTGAGCTTCAGAATCCAACAGTACCTAAAGCTAGCTCTGCTTTTAGATTTTCTAGTACATGGACAATATATTGTGGCTTTTTTGCTTAGTCTAATTTGAATTGGGTTTTCATCACATGCAGCAGAGTACAAAGCTATCTAGAAGGAGTGCATCTCCTCAGATTCCAAAGGTGAGCAGTGAGGGAAAAGAGTCCAAGTCCGTACTTACTACTGTTTTGTTTTTTTTTCTCAGATCACATACTATCTGGCCTTTCTGAAAAACTGTACTTTCTAAAATTTACTGAATCATGTATTATATATCAGGAGGATATATAACAGGAAGGATGATAAGAAGTTTTATACAAAAGGATCTACAGCATTTCTCAGCTAATGAATAAGAAAACTGGATCATGTCTACAGATCCATCCATCTTTGTATCTGTCTGGGTCTGGTCAGGAAAACAGAAACCACTCTAAGCATTTCCACAGAAGGATCGTAATATAGGGACTTCCTCATGATCTTTCCTGGTATTCGGAGATCTTAGAAACCATGTAATTCACTTCCAACTTTGTATAGCAAGAGAAACTGAAGCTCAGAGAGAGGGTGGAGCATGACCAGAAGTAGAGCTCTTAGAGCCAGATTCAAGTCTAGATTCCTGTCCAGCCACCTGTCCCACCAGAAAAGGGGCAACCATGCCTTTTCAATGCCACCAATACCATCCCTGAGAAGCACAGATAGTGTTAAGACACTAGGCTTTGGGCGCCTGGGTGGCTCAGTTGGTTAAACCGCTGCCTTCAGCTCAGGTCATGATCCCAGGGTCCTGGGATCGAGCCTCACATCGGGCTCCCTGCTCATGCAGGAAGCCTGCTTCTCCCTCTGCCTGCTGCTCCCCCTACTTGTGCTCTCTCCCCCCCCCCCTCGCTATCTCTCTCTGTGTGTCAAAAAAAAAAAAAAAAAAAGACACTAGGCTTTAAGGATCTCCTTCTTTCATGCTATGAGATCCTGAGCCGGTGACTTACCCTGCTCCTCCAAGTGTGACCCCCAGACCAGTAGCCTCAGCAAGACCTGGGAGGTTGTTGGAAATGCAGATTCTCAAGCCCCACACCAGATGCACTGAATCAGAATCTGATTTTAACAAGATCACTAGACAATTTATATATACATTAAAGTTTGAAGAATATTGGCTTAAGTTATCTGAGCCTCAATTTCTTCATCTGTTAAATGGGATAATAGTACCTACTTTGTGAGATTGTTCCAAAAATTATCAGTAAGGTATCTTGCAAACGATAAGATGACTTGACTTCAAAGTTCAGGGATTTTCTTCAAGGAGGTTTAAAACTCAACCATCTGGCAGCATTAAAATAAAGGAAATCTCCATACACGGCTTCAATTTAATTCAAATATCTTATAACTTATGGTAATGATTACAGCAGGAGCTAGAAATAATTCAAATTAAGAAACAATATATTTAGTTGTTGGCTTTTGGGGGAGACTGACTGGCTTTGCTCATTCCCTAGAGAGGCAATGTGGAGCAAGGTATATACCCTCACTCACTTCAGTTTCTGCATCTGTAAAGTGAGGATAATGATGCATCAGGTAGAGCTGAAAATTCCGTGAGATAATCCATGGGAAGCACTTGATACAGGGCCTAGCACATGGCATGTTTCCAGAGAATATCGGCTGCCGAGATCACCATCATCCTCTTTATCACCATCATTCACAATCATGTCCTCTATTCTGACACGCAATGACTGTGACCTGGGAAGGTCTCAGCACAAACACTCCTGATGAGAGACAGGACAGGAGCCTCTCTTTGACATGAATAGTCAATTAAAACCTTCATTTTCCTTCTATAAAGATACACAACAATGGCAAGTAAACTCAGATTTTTCATACTTAAACTTCTCTAACTCCTTACTAGTTCTCTTTGTCCTGGCTAATTAAGTAATTAAGATAAGATAAGATAAAATAAAATAATAAATAAATAAAATAAATAAAACAATTTTTTTGCAAAATGTTTTGTGGGGAAAAGTTCAAGATGATTACATGCAGCCTGCTAAATATGTTTTTTATCTCCTCCAATGGAGCACAATTGTAGCATTTCAGCTGTTGAACAGCTATATTCAGCTCAGAATTACTAACAAAATTTTCACCAAGTTTTCATACTATCTGCAATGTGAATTCTCCACAGGGGCTTTGCAGAATACTGGGATTCTAGTTACTTAATTTATTCTCCTGCCCCACAAATTACATAGAAAGGGCCACCTCCATCTTTCATTTCAGAACAAGTTCCAGAAAAGGAGATTTAATCAGCTCACATTTTGGCACACATATTATATTACCTCAATACAACCCTTAGGAAGTAACTGAGTCCCAGAGAGTTCGATGACTTAGTAAATGGTAACTGAGTGACCTTGGTAACTTGCCCAAAGTTGCATAGTTGGTCAGAAGGGACAACACTCAGGTCTTAGAAAGTTCCAAAGTCGCAAAGTTGCAGTGTCTCCCAAAGCATAAAACCAGGTTATTCTTCCCAATGTTTGACCTAATCTCTTCTGCTGTAGTCCAAGCCTAATTGCTCTTATCCTGCCACCTGCATACAAATCTTCAGGAATTCCTTTTTAAGTCTCACTCACCTTCCCCTTCTCACAGATATCTTTTTAGGAAAAATTAGTCCAACCCCACTAAGCTCAGAGCCCGCCATCTATAAATGGGAGGAGGTGGACCAAAGTGTGGTATGTTCACTCCCATTCTGGTAAAGAAAGGGGGGCTTGTAAATTGTAAACACTGCAATAACAATCTAAGGTTTTGTCTCCGAGCAACTGAGAGCACAGGGAGTAATTATAGACTATTGCTTTTGTGTTACACCCAACAATTTTCAAAGCACATTCACATCTTTTGAGCCTTCCAACCATCCCATGAGGAGGGCAGAGCAGGAATTATGATGCCTCATACTTTCAGGTGAGTAAAATGAGGCTCAGAAAGGCTAAATGATTCTTCCAAAGTCACAGAACTAGTGAGCCGTCAGCCTGGGACCAGCTAGAACCAGGCTATCTCTCATACACATTGGAAAAGAAAGCTCAGGATGGATCATGCCTTAAGCTACTCTTAGAAATGCTCTGATCATCACTTACTGCTTCAATGGAGGTAAGCAGGCAATAAGCTGAGAACCAGAATAGTACACGAACCTACCATCACAAGAAAGCCTGGGGTGGGATTGGATGTAGAAAGGGGGAATAGACAGGAGTTACTAGGACAGATATCTCAAATTCCTTTGTTTTATTAAGACAAGATTCGACCATGCCAGTCCAACACATTTGCAAGTGCTTTGGGCGTTAGTCCTAGACCAGGTCCCTGGGGAACAGGGACTTTGTGTCTCAATGGCGAGCACTATGCTGAGCACAGAGTAAATTCTTATATAGATTTCATGAATTGATTGATTGATTGATATGTGTTCGTGTTAATTCCTGGGTTTTCTTTCATAAGGTCATTGCTTTCACCTTTTGTTTTCTCTCCTCCATCCTCCCCAATCTGTAGCCCAGGTCAGTGTCCAGGCTCTTTTCGTCTATCAAATAGTGCAAGCAGCCCTGGTCCTGAGACAGCAGTTTTCAGCTGAACCAGTCAGCAGTTCTATTGTTCATTCCTCTCAGATACATCAGATTTGACATTTCTCCCAGCAGAGGGATTTCTTGTTGCAAAACAAAATGAAATCAATACAGTTTTATTAGCCATCCAGTGTAATAAATTTAACCCAGATGACAGCCTCTAGGCTGAGTCCAGGCTGAGTCTGAGATCCCAAAGGAATGTGTCGAAATATTGTCCACACCCCCAGCCCTCTCCTCTCTTCTGAGCACTGTCACCCTGATCCCATCCTTTATCACCTCCATCTGAACCTCTGCACAGTCTCTTCACTCTTCCAGGCTCTAGGCTCCAGGCTTTCTGCCTTCTGCCCTTTCTGCACCTGATCTCAACATTTCCCCCTTCTGTGGCATTCAAGGTCTTTGAACCTTTGAACATTTGAACCTCCCCTGACTGATTTCTCGCCCCTCCTTCTTTGCTTGATCATCCTGCAGATTGATGGAACTATTCTCTAGAGAGCATATGAATGTTCCCACCTCTGGGCCTTTGCTCATGCTAGTCCCTCTGCCTAGAATGCCCTTCTCCCTTTCTTTACCAGAAGAATTCCTACTCATCTTTCAAGGCCCAGTTCTTCTGGGAAGCCTTCTCCAAGAGCCCCAGAAAGAAGCAGTTACTCCCTTCTCCATGTTCTCAGTAGTTTATATATATGCTGATACCCGGCACATTATCTCTTAATTTTCATTTACCTGTCTCTTCCCCTGCTTATAAACTCCTCTAAGATGCAATGTCATTCAACCTCTAGACATCCTTGAATTCCCCATGCCTACCTTAATATCCATACCAGGTGCACAAAAGTGTGGTGACCTGCAATGAAAGAATTACTGAGGATTGCCCAAATCTCTGGAAGACTCAAGGAGCTATTGATTGAAACAATGCACATATTACATGCTGGTAAGAGCTATTAACAGTCAAGGACTGCCCTCATAAGAGTACCCAAATTAGTGAAGCCCTTTAGAATACAATATAGCAATATATTTCAATATTGCAAATGTGCAAACTCTGATTCGGCCATCCTACTTCTAGAAATTCTTCCTATAGACATTCTCACATTCATGCACTAAGAAATACCTACAGGAATATTCAGTGCAGCTTCGTAACAGAAAAAAAAAATTGGGTACAATTTAAGTTCCATTAATAGGAACAACAGCTAAAAGGATAATGTTTAATCTATACCATGTAATACTATACAATTACTAAGAAGAATGAAATAGACCTATAGGTACTGATTCAGAAAGATGTGTCTGAGGCATGACAGTGAGGAAAGCAAGTTATGGCATGGTGGAAAAGAAATACCCCAAACTGTTAACAGCAAGTTCTCTTTAGGACATGGTATTAGAAAACAATTTCATTCTGAACTCTATAAAGATTTCCCTACTTTTTTTTATTTCTAAGCAAGCAATACATTTATAATAAAATACATCTTAAGGTTTTATTTATTTATTTGACAGAGAGAGAGAGAGACACAGAGAGAGCATAAGCAGAGAGAGCAGCAGAGGAAGAGGGAGAAACAGGCTCTCCAATGAGCAGGGAGCCGGATGCCGGACTCGATCCTGGGACTCTTGAGATCATGAGCTGAGCCAAAGGCAGACGCCTAACGACTGAGCTACCCAGGTGCCACCCCCCCCCCTTTTTTTAAGCAGAAGCCTCCCCACCTCCTCTCCAGCTTTTTGACTGGGTGGTCTGGAAGATAAAGCCTGGGGCTCTTCACAGGCTTAAAAAGCTGGAACCTGCTTTTCTGCAGGTGCTCCATGAAGGAGGCACAGCACTGACTGATGCTGGCTCCCAGTGGCCAGTCAAGTCCCTTCTTCTGCTTAAACTAGTGGCAAGAAGGAGGGGGAAGGGGGCAGATGGAGTGGCACAGGAGGCAGGTAGGTGGCAAATTCTGATATCCAAAGCTGCCTCTGCCTCTCTGTCCCCTCAAGGTTGCATCGTCCAGACCGGAACGCGAAAGGCAATGAACTGCAGGTACATCAATTAACTGCAGAAACAATCTTCCACCCTCACTTTCAGTAGCATTTCCTCCACCCCCTCATCCAAGTCCTTGGCAGGGTCACCCATGGCAGAGAATTCTGTAGACACTGAGGCTGGCCCATGGAGTCACTGCCTGCAGAAGGCAGATGGGGACAGAGCTCCTTGGAAAGGAGAGGGACAAAACCACTAAATGAATTCCATGAATTGGTAAATCACCTTATCTAATCTTTCTCTTTGGATGGAGTCCTTTGTCTCTCCTTGAAATGCTGGAAAAGGGTACATCTCTAACAAGTTTGGTCAAAGAAAAAAACAGGCCCTCAAAACAAGTATTAAGCTAAATGTAGGGAGATATTATAGATGCAGAGAAGATTATTAAAAGTATGAGAAAAATACTTTTTCTGATAAATTCAAAGCCTAGATGAAAAATACTACTCTGTTAGAAAATAAAAATTGCCAAAAATACTCAAGAAAAAAGGAGAATTTCTGAATAAACCACCAATAACCAGGGAAGATTTTGAAAAGGATCTCACAATATGCCTTTTCAAAGGACACCAAGTCCAAACAGTTTTGCTAGAGAGTTCTACCAAACCTTTAGAGAATAAATCAAAGGCAACAGCAACAAAGAGCTATAAAATACCTAGAAATAAACTTAATTATATAAAAAAACAATAAAACTTACCAATAAAACTTACCAAATGACACAGTAGGTTTTGACACAGTTTTGGTGTGTCAAAACTCTGAATTGAAAGGCTTGATATTATGAAAATATTGATTCTCCCTAAATTGATCTATGTATATATAATTCATTTCCAAGGATAATTTCAGTTGGATTTTTTAATAGAATTTGGAAAGAATGGGGAATACACTGAAAAATTTTTTCAAGCCTTAAATCATTTCAATCCAAATATCACTTTTCCTTATAATTTTCTTCATAAAACTTGTCTTTCCTAGCTAAGAATCACCACTTCCTTATTTTCTCTTTATTTCCATAAGCAGTTAGCTTTCTTTCTTGGACTACTGTTTTGCAAAAAAGAAACAAAACTCCTTATATTGATAAAATACAGTATATTTGATACTTATTACATACCTGACCCTCTTTGTGAACACATAAAGTATATAAACTCATGTATTCCGTCCATCCCTGTATGAGACACCTTCAGTTATAAAAAGTACAATTTCTCTATGTACCAGAAAAATCCCCACCATTTATTTTTTTTAAGATTTTATTTATTTATTTGAGAGAGAGCATGAGAGAGCACAAGCAGGGGCAGTGTGAGAGGGAGAAGCAGGCCTCCCCACTGAGCAGGGAGCCCGATGCGGGGCTCGATCCCAGGACCCTGAGATCATGACCTGAGCCGAAGGCAGATGTTTAACTGACTGAGCCACCCAGGTGCCCTCCCAGTCCCCACCATTTAATCTGTACATCCCAATATCAGAGCTGATAAAATTGAAAAGAAAATATTTTTCAGACTCAGTGAAGGTTGCTACGATCCCCACGGTATCAATAAAAAACCCTGAAGCTTGTTCAGATTTAAGGAACTTCTCTGTTAGTTTCTTCTGTGCTCTGGCTTGGAAACATCTTGTGTGGATTGTGTTTCCCCTTCCATCCCCATCCCACACTTAGAGCTGCTCCTTGCTTGTTCATTCATTTTTAGTTAGTATGTGCATAAAAACTACACCACACTTTTCCTAGTAGAAGCATCCAATTTACTTTACTCTGAAAAGGCCAGTACCATTTCAGGGACCAGGGTTCTCTGTGTTGAAAGGCAATTCTAATGTTTCATATGACCTAAAGACAGGACCCCCTCCCTCAGACTGTTTCAGGTACTAAATAGGGCTTTCCCTTTTACAGCAGACCTGTTAGATTTGGGGGAAGACTGAATGGGAACACTGAAAGGAGAAGCAGCATTCCTTATTTAAAAACAAACAAAAACAAGCATTTAATAGAAATGCAGAGGCCTTGTTTCCTTAGTAGAAAGAGCTCTTAATAGGGGCACCTGTGCGGCTCAGTGGGGTAAGCATCTGCCTTCAGCTCGGGTCATGATCTTGGGGTCCTGGGATCGAGCCCCGAGTCGGGCTCCCTGCTCAACGGAGAGTCGGCTTCTCCCTCTCCCTCTGCTGCTCCCCCTGCTTGTGCTCTCTTGCCTGAGCTCTCTCTCTCTCAAATAAATAAATGAAATCTTTAAAAAAAAAAAAAAAGAGCACTTAATAGAGATTCAGAGGGCTTGTTCTAGTTGTGACGTTCTCTTGACTCCACAAGGACCGGGACAGCCTGTGAAGCCCAGCAGCCGCAGGCCCCCAGCATTTCCTCCTTCGCCTGGTCAAGTTGGAAAGGAGCACATAGGACCTCTGCTCTCCCTCCCATGTTATGATGAGGGAGCTGATGCCCCGATAAAGGAAGTGACCAGCTTCCATCACGCACAGAAAGAACTGGAGCTCAGGGGTCTGTCCCCAGCCTTGGCTGCAGTCCAGCTCTATTGTTGGTTGTCCGTGTGAACTTGGGTAGCTCCCTTAAGCTCACTGGAAAAGAGGTGTAATAGTTCTTCCCTTAAAGTGGTGAGGATTAATGAATACTAGACACATAGCCTAGGGTAAAGAATATAATCAGTAAATCTCATTTATTATTTACTACCTGCAACTTCCCATCTTCCCATCTTCCCTGCTTATGCTGTCTCGAACTGAACAAAATGAGTTTCGTTTCCCTATAATGCGCCAGCCCTGCACATAAGTGAAGAATGCAGTCCTGTTCCCCCATGTGTTATCCAGATTAAACAACACAGTCCCTTCAATCTCGTTTTTTTGTGACACGATTTTTTGAAACCTCATGCACCCAGCTATCCTGTTAAAAATGCCATTTGTAAATGTTTCTTTTCTTTTTTATTTTTGTTTTTATGTTAATTCCAGATATTTAACCATGTTATATTAGTTTCATGTGTACAATATAGTGATTCAAAACTTCTATACAACATCCAGGGCTCATCAACAACAGTGCCCTCCTTAATCCCCACCACCTGTTTCACCATCCCCCCACCCACCTCCCCTCTGATAACCATCAGTTTGTTCTCTACATTTAAGAGTCTGTTTCTTGGTTTGTCTCTTTTAAAATGATACATATTACTAAAGAGTCAACATAGAAAACAATGACAGATTATGAAAAAATATTCACAGCATATTTTAGAGGAAGGATTGCTATCTCTAGTATATAAATGCAAAAAAATATTCTATACCATACACTATAATATATAATTTTTAAAAAATTTTGAGAGCCTAATTGATAACTGGACAAAAGAGATGAGGCCAAAATTCATACAAGAGGATTTACAACCAGTAAGCAAACATCTAGAGAAATAACCTCATTAATAATCAAAACAATAAGAACTAAAAGTGATTATGAGGTGCCATCCTACTGTGAAATTAGTAAAGAAAAACAGGTTTTTGTCACAATAACATTTGGTGCTAGTAAGGGTACAGAGAAATATGCATTCAAAAGTACAAATACCAGGATAAATTTATACAACTTTTTCATAAAACAACTTGATATATAAAATGAACGGTAATAAATATTTATGCTCTTATCCAATAAAGTCAGTCTTAAAAATTGAAGTCAGTCTTAAAAATGGAAAATATTGCTTGGAGCAAGATGGCAGAGGAGTAGGAGACCTGGATTTCGTCTGGCCTCAGGAATTCAGCTGGATAGGGATCAAATCATTCTGAACACCTACGAACTCAACAGGAGATCGAAGAAAAGAATAGCAACAACTCTCTGAACAGAAAAGCGACCACTTTCTGGAAGGTAGGATGTGCAGAGAAGTGAATCCGAGGCGATATTCGGGAGGATAGATGGCGGGGGGCAGACCCTCCGTCGGCCACTTCTGGCAAGTGATAGAGCCGCGAAGTACAAAATCAGAACTTTTAGAAGTTGACTCTGCTGAGGGACGTTGCTCCAGTGGCTAAACGGGGGGTGGAACCCTCGTGGGACAGTGTGGTCTCAGGACCCTCGGGGTCACAGAAAGACCGCGGGTGCCTGAGTGCAGCAGAGCTCCCAGGTACCAGAGTGGGGAAGCCCGCGGCAGAGACAGAACCGAGGCATGGGCTCTCAGCTCGGGGTTGCCATAAACTGTGATCTGCGGCTCAGTCGGGCCACTGCTCCTCCAACAGGGACCCAAAAAACGGCAGATGGGGGAGACTCCCCTTCCTCCCCAGGGAGGAGCAGTGCGGGAGAACGCCGCAGGGATCTGCTGGGTTTGCAGACTCCACACCGAGTTGGGTGCCAGAGATAGAAATGCTCAATCACAGGCCGGGTGAGCACGGAGTGCAGCCGGAGACCGGGGAGACGGGAGTGACTGACTGCTTTTCTATGGGGGCGCACTGAGGAATGGGGTGCCGAGTTCTCAGCTCCTCCGGGGCAGAGATTGGGAGGTCGCCATTTTCACTCTCGTCGTCCAGAGCTGTACCGAAAGCTTGGAGGAAACAAAAGCTCCAGAGAGCAGATTACTTAGCCCGGACCAACAAGGGCAGAGCAATTCCGCCTCCGGCAAAGACATTTGGGAACCACGGCAACAGGCCCCTCCCCTAGAAGATCAGCAAGAGCAGCCAGCCAAGATCAAGTTTACCGATCAATGAGAACGGCAGAACTCCAGCGCTAGGGGAATACTGCATATAGAATTCATGGCTTTTTTACCATGATTCCTTAGTCTTTCAAAGTTAATTTTTTTTAACTTTTTTTGAATTTTTCTTTTTCCTTTTTTAAACCAACATCTAATAATCCCTTTTTTAAAAAAACATTTTTATTTTTCATTTTTAGAGTCATACTCTATCCGTTCATAGTAGTTACCCTTATTTTGGGCATATATATATAAGTTGTTCTCTCTTTAAAATTTTGAGATATAGTTTCTTCTAACAGATCAAAATATACCCTAAATCTCTAGTGTATGGCATTGTTCTAGTCTCCTGCCTGATCACATTCTCTCCCCTTTTCTTTTTTCTTTCCTTTTTTTTAAATCCTCTTCTTTCTTTTATCAACTTCTTATCAATTCCTTTTATAAAATTTTTTATAATTTTGATCTTTACAGTCATATTCCATCCCTTCATTATATCAACCCTTATTTTATAAATATATATGTCTTACTTTCTTTAAAATTTTGGGAGGCACTTTGTTCTCACAGACCAAAATACACCCAAAATCTAGTGTGTGGCACTGATCTATGCACCAGCCTGATCATATTTGATCATATTCTTTTTTGTTTTGTTTTGTTCTAGTTTTGTTTGTTTATAACTTTTTCTTTTTTTTTCTCTCTCTCTCTTTCTTTTTTCTTTCTTTCCCTTTCTTTTCCCCTGGTTTCAGGTCTTTTCTGATTTGTTTAGAGTATATTTTCTGGGGACATTGTTACTCTGTTAGGGTTTTGTTCTCTCATTCATCTGTTCTCCTCTAGACAAAATGACAAGATGGAAAAAAATCACCTCAACAAAAAGAACAAGAGGTAGTACCATCTGCCAGGGACGTACTCAATATGGACATTAGTACGATGTCAGACCTAGAGTTCAGAATCATGATTTTAAAGATGCTAGCTGGGCTTGAAAAAAGCATGGAAGTTATTAGAGAAACCCTTTCTGGAGAAATAAAAGAACTAAAATCTAACCAAGTCGAAATCAAAAAGGCTATTAATGAGGTGCAATCAAAAATGGGGGCACTAACTGCTAGCATAAATGAGGCAGAAGAGAGAATCAGCAATATAGAAGACCAAATGATGGAAAATAAAGAAGCTGAGAAAAAGAGAGATAAACAACTACTGGACCATGAGGACAGAATCCGAGAGATAAGTGATACCATAAGATGAAACAACATTAGAATAATTGGGATCCCAGAAGAAGAAGAAAGAGAGAGAGGGGCAGAAGGTATATTGGAGCAAATTATAACAGAGAACTTCCCTAATGTGGGGGAAGAAACAGGCATCAAAATCCAGGAGGCAGAGAGAACCCCTCTCAAAATCAATAAAAATAGGTCAAGACCCCGACATCTAATAGTAAAATTTACGAGTCTCAGAGACAAAGAGAAAATCCCGAAAGCAGCTCGGGAGAAGAGATGTGTAACCTATGATGGCAAAACATTAGATTGGCAACAGACCTATCCACAGAAACCTGGCAGTCCAGAAAGGAGTGGCACGATATATTCAGAGCACTAAACGAGAAAAATTTGTAGCCAAGAATACTATAACCAGCTAGGCTGTCATTGAAAATTGAAGGAGAGATAAAAAGCTTCCAGAACAAACAAAAACTAAAGGAATTTGCAAACATGAAACCAGCCCTACAAGAAATATTGAAAGGGGTCCTCTAAGCAAAGAGAGAGCCTAAAAACAGCATAGATCAGAAAGGAACACAGACAATATACAGTAACAGTAACCTTACAGGCAATACAATGGCACTAAATTCATATCTTTCAATAGTTACCCTGAAAGTAAATGGGCTAAATGCCCAATCAAAAGACACAGGCTATCAGATTGGATTAAAAAATAAGACCCATCGATATGCTGTCTGCAAGAGACTCATTTTAGACCCAAAGACACCCCCAGATTGAAGGTGAGGGGGTGGAAAACCATTTGCCATGCTAATGGACACCAAAAGAAAGCTGGGGTGGCAAGCCTTATATCAGACAAATTAGATTTTAAACCAAAGACTGTAATAAGAGATGAGTAAGGACACTATATCCTACTTAAAGGGTCTATCCAACAAGATCTAACAATTGTAAATATCTATACCCCTCACATGGGAGCAGCCAATTATAAAAGGCAATTAATCACAAAAGCAAAGAAACACATTCACAACAATACAGTAACAGTGGGGGACTTTAACACCCCCGTGACTGAAATAGACAGATCATCTAAGCAAAAGATCAACAAGGAAATAAAGACTTTAAATGAAACACTGGACCAAATGGACTTCACAGACATATTCAGAACATTCCATCCCAAAGCAACAGAATACACATTCTTCTCTAGTGCCCATGGAACATTCTCCAGAATAGATCACATCCTAGGTCACAAATCAGGTCTCAACCGGTACCAAAAGACTGGGATCATTCCTTGCATATTTTCAGACCACAATGCTTTGAAACTAGAACTCAATCACAAGAGGAAAGTCGGAAAGAACTCAAATACACAGAGGCTAAAGAGCATCCTACTAAAGAATGGGTCAACCAGGAAATTAAAGAAGAATTTAAAAAATTCATGGAAACCAATGAAAATGAAAACACAACTGTTCAAAATCTTTGGGATGCAGCAAAGGCAGTCCTGAGAGGAAAGTATATAGCAATACAAGACTTTCTCAAGAAACAAGAAAGGTCTCAAATACAGAACATAACCCTACACCTAAAGGAGTTGGAGAAAGAACAGGAAATAAAGCCTAAACCCAGCAGGAGAAGAGAAATAATAAAGATCAGAGCAGAAATCAATGAAATAGAAACCAAAAGAACAGTAGAACAGATCAATGAAACTAGAAGCTGGTTCTTTGAAAGAACTAACGAGATTGATAAACCCCTGGCCAGACTTATCCAAAAGAAAAGAGAAATGACCCAAATCAACAAAATCATGAATGAAAGAGGAGAGATCACAACAAACACCAAAGAAATACAAACAATTATAAGAACATATTATGAGCAACTCTATGCCAGCAAATTAGATAACCTGGAAGAAATGGATGCATTCCTAGAGATGTATCAACTACCAAAACTGAACCAGGAAGAAATAGAAAACCTGAACAGACCTATAACCACTAAGGAAATTGAAGCAGTCATCAAAAATCTCCCAATAAACAAGAGCCCAGGGCCAGATGGCTTCCCAGGGGAATTCTACCAAACATTTAAAGAAGAATTCATACCTATTCTTCTGAAACTATTCCAAAAAATAGAAATGGAAGGAAAACTTCCAAACTCATTTTATGAGGCCACCATTACCTTGATCCCCAAACCAGACAAAGACCTCATCAAAAAGGAGAATGACAGACCAATATCCTTGATGAACATGGATGCAAAAATTCTCACCAAAATACTAGCCAATAGGATCCAACAGTACATTAAAAGGATTATTCACCACGACCAAGTGGGATTTATCCCTGGGCTGCAAGGTTGGTTAAACATCCGCAAATCAATCAACGTGATACAATACATTAACAAAAGAAAGAACAAGAACCATATGATCCTCTCAATAGATGCAGAAAAACCATTTGACAAAGTACAGCATCCTTTCGTGATCAAAACTCTTCAGAGTATAGGGATAGAGGGTACATACCTCAATATCATAAAAGCCATCTATGAAAAACCTACAGTGAATCTCATTCTCAATGGGGAAAAACTGAGAGCTTTCCCCCTAAGGTCAGGAACGTGGCAGGGATGTCCACTATCACCACTGCTATTCAACATAGTATTAGAAGTCCTAGCCACAGCAATCAGACAACAAAAAGAAATTAATGGCATTCGAATCAGCAAAGAAGTCAAACTCTCACTGTTTGCAGATGATATGATACTTTATGTGGAAAACACAAAAGACTCCACCTTAAAACTGCTAGAACTCATACAGGAATTCAGTAAAGTGGCAGGATATAAAATCAATGCACAGAAATCAGTGGCATTTCTATACACCAACAACAAGACAGAAGAGAGAGAAATCAAGGAGTCGATCCCATTTACAATTGCACCCAAAACCATAAGATACCTAGGAATAAATCTAACCAAAGAGGCAAAGGATCTGTACTCAGAAAATTATAAAATACTCATGAAAGAAATTGAGGAAGACACAAAGAAATGGAAAAACATTCCATGCTCATGGAACAGAAAAACAAATATTGTGAAGATGTCAATGCTACCTAGAGCAATCTACACATTTAATGCAATCCCCATCAAAATACCATCCAACTTTTTTCAAAGAAATGGAACAAATAATCCTAAAATTTGTATGGAACCAGAAAAGACCCCGAATAGCCAGAGGAAGGTTGAAAAAGAAAAGCAAAGCTTGAGGCATCCCAATTCCGGACTTCCAGCTCTATTACAAAGCTGTCATCATCAAGACAGTATGGTACTGGCACAAAAACAGACACATAGATCAATGGAACAGAATCGAGAGCCCAGAAATGGACCCTCAATTCTATGGTCAACCAATCTTTGACAAAGCAGGAAAGAATGTCCAGTGGAAAAAAAAGTCTCTTCAACAAATGGTGTTGGGAAAATTGGACAGCCACATGCAGAAGAATGAAACTGGACCATTTCCTTACACCACACACAAAAATAGACTCCAAATGGTTGAAAGACCTCAATGTGAGAGAGGAGTCCATCAAAATCCTGAAGGAGAACACAGACAGCAACCTCTTCGACCTCAGCTACAGCAACTTCTTCCTAGAAACATCGCCAAAGGCAAGGGAAGCAAGGGCAAAAATGAACTATTGGGACTTCATCAAGATAAGAAGCTTTTGCACAGCAAAAGAAACAGTCCACAAAACCAAAAGACAACCGACAGAACGGGAGAAGATATTTGCAAGTGACATATCAGATAAAGGGCTAGTATCCAAAATCTATAAAGAACTTATCAAACTCAGCAACCAAAGTACAAATGATCCAATCAAGAAATGGGCAGAAGACGTGAACAGACATTTTTCCAAAGAAGACATCCAAATGGCCAACAGACACAAGAAAAAGTGCTCAACATCGCTCGGCATCAGGGGAATCCAAATCAAAACCTCAGTGAGATACCACGTCACACCAGTCAGAATGGCTAAAATTAACAAGTCAGGAAACGATAGATGTTGGCGGGGATGCGGAGAAAGGGGAACTCTCCTACACTGTTCGTGGGAATGCAAGCTGGTGCAGCCACTCTGGAAAACAGTATGGAGGTTCCTCAAAAAGTTGAAAATAGAGCTACCATACGATCCAGCAATTGCACTACTCAGTATTTACCCCAAAGATACAAATGTAGGGATCTGAAGGGGTACATGCACCTCAATGTTTATAGCAGCAATGTCCACAATAGCCAAACTGTGGAAAGAGTCAAGATGTCCAATTGACAGATGAATGGATAAAGAAGAAGTGGTATATATACACAATGGAATATTATGCAGCCATCAAAAGGAATGAGATCTTGCCATTTGCAACAACATGGATGGAACTGGAGGGTGTTATGCCGAGTTAAATAAGTCAATCAGAAAAAGACATGTATCATATGACCTCACTGATATGAGGAATTCTTAATCTCAGGAAACAAACTGAGGGTTGCTGGAGTGGTGGGGGGTGGGAGGGATGGGGTGGCTGGGTGATAGACATTGGGGAGGGTATGTGCTATGGTGAGTGCTGTGAATTGTGCAAGACTGTTGAATCACAGATCTGTACTTCTGAAACAAATAATGCAATATATGTTAAGGAAAAAAAAAGAAGATAGGAGGGGAAGAATGAAGGGGGGAAATCGGAGGGGGAGACGAATCATGAGAGACAATGGACTCTGAAAAACAAACTGAGGGTTCTAGAGGGGAGGGGGTTGGGAGGATGGGTTAGCCTGGTGATGTGTATTAAAGAGGGCACGTTCTGCGTGGAGCACTGGGTGTTATACACAAACAATGAATCATGGAACACTAAATCAAAAACTAATGATGTAATGTATGGTGATTAACATAACAATAAAAAATTTAAAGTAAAAAAATGGAAAATATTTTATATTGTTTATAAAAGAAGACTCAAGGCACACCTGGGTGGCTCACTCCATTAAGCGTCTAACTCTTGCTTTCGGCTCAGGTCATGATCTCAGGGTCATAGGATGGAGCCCCGACGGGCTCTGTGCTCAACGTAGTCTGCTTGAGATTCTGTCTCTCCCTCTCCCTCTGCCCCTCCCCACCCAGGGGCTCATGCTCTCTGTCTCTCAAATAAATAAATAAAATCTTTTTTAAAAAATAGAAAAATAAATGAAGACTCAAATGTCCAACAATAAGAGATTGGTTTTAAAAATTCAATCTACATTATCTAATGTAATGGTTTAAAAGCCTCTGTATGAACCTGAGAAAATGGCAATAATGTACAACTCATATTAAACAGGTAATAAACAATTAATATTGTCTTTTAGAAAGTAAGCTATAAAGTTGTAGATACACTGTTATTTATTGTAATATGTTTTAAAGAAAAGAACTCGTAAGAAAAAGGACTAATTAAATACACGAAAATGTAAATAACTGTTTTGTTGAGATAGTGGAATTATTTTTACTCTTTTTTTCCCCCCCACTCTATCTGGGAGAATTCATGGTGACGGTGCTCTGCTCTACTCTGGGAGGCTACGGCTGCAGAAATATCTAACACCTCTGCAGGAAAATTCAGTTAAGGGACGCCTGTGTGTCTTAAGTCATTGAGCGTCTGCCTTCAGCTTGGGTCATGATCTCAGGGTCCTGGGATCGAGTCCCACATCAGGTTCCCTGCTCAGGGGGAGGCCTGCTTCTCCCTCTTCCATTCTCCCTGCTTGTGTTCCCACTCTCGCTGTGTCTCTGTCTGTCAAATAAATAAATAAAATCTTTAAAAAAAAAAAAAAAAGAAAGAAAAATTCAGTTAAATGAATCTCTGCTTCGACCAAGAAATTTTATCAAAAGCATTTTTTAAATCACAATAATGCATTTATTTCAAAAGCAAGTGTTGCGAAAAACAATTTTCCTAAAACCACTTTACTCCAGTATCTGGAGGCTGGCAAAAAACACATCGGTTTGTGAGGGAGGGATGCATATATATTTGTATAAAAAAAGTCATGGCTATTTTCATTTGGGAACAGATCTTGCAGTTGAAATTATAAATCTGTGCCATTTTTACCAGAAGAAGATAAAAATATTAAAACTATAGCCAGGGTAATATCTCGTTAGGAGTAATTTCCCAAACAACTCCTTCTGAACACTTGGCTTTATTTAACTTCATTTGCTGCTTATGGTGGAAGGGATCAGAAGCCAGTTCTCACCAACTCTCACCTGGAACCAGCTCTGGAGAGGATAACAGCCCTATAGCTAATCTCTCCCTCTAGTCGTGTTCACTGTCTACACTGCAAGCACAGAGATCTCCAAATTGTTCATCTGACCATGCAACAACTCCACTGAAAGTGCTTCAGTTCTCACGGAGTACAGAATGAAGTTCAAGGGGCTCCTGGGTGGCTCACTCGGTTAGGTGTCTGCCTTCAGCTCAGGTCATGATCTCCAAATCCTGGGATTGAGCCCACATTGGGCTCCCTGCTCAGCGGGGAGTCTGCCTCTCCCTCTCCCTCTGCTCTTCCCTTCCACTCGTGCACTCTCTCTTTCTCTCTCAGATGAATAAATAAAATCTTAAAAAAAAAAAAGAATAAAGTTCAAGTTCCCTAGCATGGCATTCAAGGCCCTTGCCTTCCTTGTCATGCTCCTCCACTCACTAGCTCTGTGACCTTCACTGGGCTCAATAACTACTCTGTTTATGCTTCCTAATTTGTAAACTGAAAACAATATAGTCCCTATCTCACAGGGATTTTGTAAGCATTAAATGGCATAATACACGTTTCATTCTTAGAGCCTGGTATATGAGAAGCCCTCAAGACATTTAGCTCTTGGGGCACCTGGGTGGCTCAGTTGGTTAAGCGTCTGCCTTCGGCTCATGTCATGAACCCAGGGTCCTGGGATCGAGCCCCACATCAGGTTCCCTGCTCAGCGGTGAGCCTGCTTCTCCCTGTCCTCCCCGTTTGTGCTCTCTGTCACTATCTCTCTCTCAAATAAATAAATAAATAAAAATTAAAAAAAGACATTTAGCTCTTATTACCATCATCAGCTTCATCAGCACCACTATTCCATAGCCATGTTCACGTTTTCCCCTTTGCCTAGAATAATCTGCCTGACCTTTTATACCAGCCAGCTCCTACTCATCCCTCAAGACCCAATGCAGCATTGCCTACCCCAACAAACCTTCTCTGAATCCCTAGGCTAGGCAGGGTCCTCTTCTGCAGTGCAGAGTTCCCACTGCTTAGCTCTATCTTAACACCCAGCACAGAGTACTGGTCTATGATCGGTCTCCCTCGGCACACTGGGGAGCTCCTCAAAGACAGGGACTGTGTTTTCTTTGTCTTTGAATTGCCAGGCCCAGCGTTGCATAAATTATACCAGTGAATGTTTTGTATTGAAATGACCCTAAAAGTATCATGCATCCAACACTTGTGAGAAACCGTGGGGGAGACAAGAAGAGAGGATGAACCCTTGGACTAGAGGAGTATATATGCTTGTTGGCTAATCCCAAACCATCTGAAGATTAGGTTATACATGGGAGAGCTCCGGGGGGAGTCTGAGATGAGGTGGGTTCCTGAGGCCTATGGACACGGAATAGCCACCCTGGGTCAGACACCAAGTCAGCGCACCCAGCCTTGGCTCTGGCATTTCCTGCCAAAAAACATTTCTAAGAGGACTCAAAATGAGGCCATCTGTGCTCACACAAACTTGGGACTACCTGGGAGGGCTGTGTGGCTGTTAAGTCAGGCCCCTGCACCCTGCTGAGGACTCTGCAAAGTTGGTGTAGTGTGTGGACACACCCAGTCTACTGAGCCAGTTCTGAGGGAAAGTGCCCTGCTCACACTCCCCATTGAGGGAGTTCACACTCTGAGCCTCCAGACCTGTCCTTCCTCCTCTGGCCAGAGCTTTTGGAAGTAAACGTCCAAATACTCAAGGACAACCAACCCAAGGCTGACCAGAAGCCTGTAGAGTGAAGCTCTACCCAAACAGGCCCAGAGTAATTCACTGAGCCAGTCTGATTCTCTCCCTCTCTGGAACTTGGTAGAGAAAGAAGCAGCAAGAACGCTGTGCTGGTGATTCTCTGCTTGCCCTCACTCCCTCCCTTGACCCATCCTCCACTCTTCTCCGCCTGTGCCCCTGGGGGCTGACCTCTGTGAGTACAACACCAGGCTCCTTTGCCCTCTGCCTTCCAGTTGGGTTCAAGTTCAGCCAATGGGGCAACTGGCAGGAGATTGAAGACTGGAGGAGAGAAAGGTCGCAGAATTCATTCTTCCCACACCCCAGGTCCAGTGATGTCTGCCTTCCCCTATGGCCACAGTTCCCGTCAGGCAGTCTTTAAATGGCAGTAACTTTCAACCAGGCTCCAAGAGCACCATCTCCTCTCCTTACTCCCATCAGCCCAGGAGTGACAATGGCTTCCTGCCTTGCGAGTTTCTGAGGTCTTCTTGTGGGATCCTCATCTCTCTGCACACCTTTACCAATAGCCCCTTCATTTAGAAGTTGCTTCAGAAATCCCAGCTGAGGAATGCCAGCCATTTCCTGCTAGAACCTAGACTGACCCAAAGACTTACAAAGAGAAACAAAGAAATAGCACCCTAATGGTCTAGCAATAGAGTGAGGAGCTACACAATCCTGCTCCCAAGGCTCTGGATTTGTAATGCACCTCCTGGGCTCCTTTATGCCTGACTGTGCTCAGGATACCTTTCTTCCCCCCAAGGTGAAGCCTTTCAACCTTCCAAGCCTGGGCTCACACATCTGTTTTCCTTTCTACTTTCCTTTCCTTTCTACATCTCTTCAATAAATGCCTTGTTCTTGGGGTGCCTGGGTGGCTCAGTCAGTTAAGCGTCTGACTCTTGGTTTCGGCTCAGGTCTTGATCTCAAGGTCGTGGAATCGAGCCCTATATTGGGCTCTGTGCTCAATGTGGAGTCTGCTTGAGATTCTCTCCCCCTCTCACTCTGCCCCTCCCCCTTGTGCTCTTTCTCTAAAATAAATAAATAAATAAATCTTCAAAAAAAAAAAGTCAATGCCCCGTTCTCTTTCAATGCCCAAGAGGCTGGAGGGCAGGCCCTCACACACCACTGGCGGCCCATAGAGGTAGCACGACACTGTGCAGCAGCCACCATGAGCTTAGTGCTTGGTCCTTCAGAAGGGGGAGAGGACCGCTCACTGCCTGGGCAGGGACTCAGATTTTGGGCCACCAGACCCCACACTGTTACTGAGGAGACAAAATAAATAGGAGCAATTTAGGTCCTGTTCCTGGAAAGGAAATTCATTTATATTTGTTCTCTTCTGACTCAAGCAGTATCCTCTCCAGCTTTTACTATGATGATGATTTTCCCATCTTCTACCCTTCAGAGAGGACCTAGAGTGCAGCCTCACATATGTGTTTCCAGCCTCAATTATCTGCTACAGTAACTAAGCTGCAATGGAAACCAAGCTCGTATTATTCCTTCGTGTCCTGATTTCATTAACATTTTTAAACTTGCTGTTACTTAATTTTCTATTCTTACACCTGTTCACATATTTCATCTAGGAGGCATATTGACCCATAAAAATGAGAACCTAAAAACTAAAAGATAAAACCAAGAGTCTAAGATAAAGCTAAAAATGATTTTAATCACTCTTCAGGGATGCGGAAGAGGAAGCCTGTACGATCACCACCGTTGGACCAGCTAACCACCAAGGCCCTTCCAGCTCTGAGAATCTTTGTGAGTGGCTTTTGCCTGGAAGGTTAATCTCACACTAGTAGGCCCATTGCCAGGATCTGTACCCCCTAGTCCTCCAGTGGATGGGCGCTGGGGCTGGGACTTGACTCCTGCCTGCAGTGCCACCCTCACCCAGCCTCTGGAGCTAGTCCTGTCTGGAGACTTTCATCCCCAGCATCTCTGCATTATTCCTTAGGACTGGTGGTGCCCCCACAGGCAGGAACCAGTGCCTCTGCACGTCTCCCAGCTCAGGCCCTAAACACAGCAGGTCCTCAGAGAATGTTTGCTGAATGAATGAGGCAGTAGAGTTCCCTGTGCCTCATCCTCATCCCGGCGGTCTTCCCAGAAGCCCCACTGTGGCAGACACGGTGGTGAACTGGTTTACGCCGGCCCCTCTAATGTGCTCTGGACAGAGGCTGCAAAACTAAAAACACAATGGCCCAAACTTCTTTTCACTGAAGTTCCAAATATGATCTAGGTTTTCTATTCAGATGCCCTGGTCTGAGACTTAAATTCAGAACTGAGTTGCGCGGGCAGGCAGACAGAGCATGAGGTGTGCCTTCTCAGGGTAGAATGCAGGTGATCTGCCTTGGGTTCAGAGGCAACAGCTGTGGTGGCAGCTTCCTGATTTGGGCAAAGGCAGCAACTCTGCAGGGTGATTTGGGGGAGTCATTCCTGGAAGCTCAATTTATAGTCTGTATCTTTGGCACCTCCCAGCAATTCTGTGAGCTATAAGTGCTTTTTCACAGGCCCCTTTGTGCTAACCAGGTGAACAGACTCTGTTTTTTCTAACTATGACCCCCTCACACCCTTTCAGACTGCTCCTGGCCTTTTACCTTCCAAAGTTATCCCCCAGACCCAGACTCCCACACTCTTCATCACGGCTCAGTTTACCTAAGCCATGTTAAGAACTTGCCCTGCTCAGGGCCCTGGGCTAGATGCTGGAGTCGGGCGTGAAATTTTGGTAGATTTAAAAAATTCCTCACCTCATAAAATACTCATTTTTGTTTCACTTTTCAGAAGATGCTCAGAGTCGTTGCATTGAGCACTTGTGGTTTGGTGATAAACTGCCTTTCCCAGTGAGCTTTCTGGAACATAAGTATCTCCCGTGTCAAACCTTCTTGGAGTCCCTATCTCTGATGGATACATATGTGGTTACATGGTGAGTTGCCTCACTAGACTATAAACCCCAGGAGGACAGTGACTAGATGCAAGCTAGGCTCTCGAAGAAGGGAAAAGGGGAAGGCCGTGTAGGGGAGATGGCCAAGGTCCTTGGGAACAGGACTGAAGCATTGCTGATTGGAAATCAGGGCTCAGGTACCAGTTGTCCTGGAGGAGTTCAAGGCCTTAGGGCCAGAGAGCTGACCAGATCCCCAGGAGCCTAGCATCGATAGTCTTTTGTCACATCTGCGAATAGAGCCTGATAGGGTCACAATATTTCTGTTATATTTTTTTTAACTCTGTGGGGTAATATGAAACTATAGAGGATTCCTTGAGTGCAGAGGTCCCGAAGACCTTGGCAAGTACCCTCTGAAATGGGAAGGTCTGCTGGATTTGTGTGTGCCTCCATCACGGTGCCCATTACTTGGGGGAGCTGGGGATTCTACCTGCTCCAATAGACTGGCCAGGGACTTTGTCTTAATGGTCTTTCTTGCTCTCTATGGGACCCCAGATTAAAGTGGGGCAATCACTGCACTTGTCCAGTTGACCACGTTGATTGGTCCAGAAGCAAAATCGAATTAGAGCTGGCCTCTGAATCTTTTTCCTTTCAATGTTTGGACATGGGACCAAGAAAACTCAGTTAGTCTCTCTGGTGGCCAGTCAGATGTAAAACTTCAGAGCTGTCAGAAGCTGTTTTCCTACCATATGGGAAAAGCCAGACTGCAGCTGAAGAATAGTAATAAATACTAACACTATTTAAACACCTTCCGTGTACTGGGCACCATGCCAAGCCCTTTATGTACACTAATTCACAACAACCCCCAGAGGTAAATATGATTATCCTCATTGATGAATGAGGAAACTGAGGTAAAGCAAGTTTTAAGTAACTTGCTCGGTATCACACAGTTAGCAAGTAACAAAGCCTAAGGTCAACTGGCTCCAGAGCCCATCATCATAACCGTGACTCTACCTTGCAGAGCTGGCAGGTATTAGGGAGTAAAAATAAGAGATGGCAAGAGGGCTGGTCACGTTTGAGCCCCTGTTCCAGCTGTTCCAGGCTGCATATGGACCCATTCTGCCCTGTGTGGGTAGAGGAAAACACGTGTGTAACCAACACATGGTTGGCTCTCAATGTGAGTTTCTACCATTAAGAACCAGAAAATTCCTGACAAAGATAATGTCTTCCCAGCATGTAGCATGGTGTCCACCACCCTCTTGCTCTAAATCTTACTTTTCCCACTCAACTGGACAACTGACATGAGATTCCAAGTCCAAATGAAATCATATTTTTAAAACCTAGCAATATCCTTCCAGTGCCCTAGGAGAAAGTCGAGACTTCTCTGTGTAACATACAAGGTCCTTCAGGGTCTTGCTCCTGCTTCATTTCTTACCATTCCCCTGCCCCTGCCCGTTTCCCATGGCGATCTACAACTAGGAAGAGAAAATGAATTTCTGTGCTCTCATATGCTCTCCCAACCCCACCACCATTTTATCTAAGCTCACCCCAGTTGCTCACAAGTAGTTTGCAGGATTGGTGTCTGCTTCGGCTCCTGCTACTACTCCCCTCTCCAGAGACAGAAGTTCAAGACCTCAGCACTCCCAAAAAAGGACTGCTCACCCGGCTGACTCCCAAACACCGTACCCCTGACATTTCTGTGCTTCAGCAACCTGATATTTTGCTACCTAATTAAAATAACATATGAGAAAGTGCCCTGCACAGTGCCTAGAACATAGCAGTTGCTCAGCATGTGATATCATCCTTCCTTTTTTCCTCTCTTCATCTCCTGGGGTCCCTGTTATTGAAGTGCTATCGTCTTCATTCTGCCCCATATGAAAGCACTCAGAAAAGACCCCCCACTTCATCTGCCCTGCGGCAGATCTGAGAACTATTATATTAGGCCTCCTGGCCAAGTCCTAGCATCTGACAAGAACGGTGCAAACCCTAATGCTTTAAGTCAGTGTGGGTGCTACTCTGGGGTCTGGGTCTGTGGCTGCAGGGGGGGTATCAGAGAGTCTGGCTTGGGAGAGGGAGCTGCAGAGGCCGACACCCCAGCAGACTTGATTGGGCCTGCCCACACGGCACCTCTCCCTGACCCGAGAGTCACTATTAAAAGAACAAGCTCAAAGCAAGCTGTTCTGGAAGTACCATTCCATCTTCATAGCAATTCTATTTGTGTCAGCTGAAGAAAGAGGGCTGGAGCATCCCATTCTGGCACAATTGGAACAATTACCTCTTAAATGTGATAATTACAGTTTGATCATTTTGTAGGCAAAGGCGAGATCGGTTCCAAGATTTTCTCCTCCTTGTTGGAACTTTCTGTAAAGAAACTGCTTATGTTCCGGGGCCACCAGCTTCAGATTTCAGATCCAGATGTGAACGTGCCAGCCTCTCCAAAAGGACATAACATCTGATATTTATCTTTTGCACTGTGCTGCTGTAGTGAAGTGTGAGCCAAGGCAAATATCTGGGTAATTTAAACCAGAAGAGCTAGACCCTTTGCATGTGCCCATCACCTTAAGAGCTGGCTGTCTTGTCAGAAATCATACTGACATCTTGGCATCCATTTGACCAAGGTGGCAACATAAATAGTGTTTTGATCAAGGCCTTGAATGCAGAAAAAAAACCTGTATTCAGATCACATTTTGTATCTGTAAACTACATAACTGGTCTGCCCATTCTGGACATCAGAATCCTATCTGCATGATACAAGGTTTGGAACCTGAATCATGGCCACAAAAAGTTGAGGATAAACAAACCTAACCCATCGAATAAAACATATAGAAATTACTATGCAGATTTTTAAAGCATAAGTATACATAGAACCAATTATATCCACCACACTGGGATGGGATGGTATCTTCAGAAATGGTGAAACCAACTGATCCTTAGCCAGGTAGGTCTAAAGAAATATTTCTGCCCTCTTCCTGTCCAGCAGGTCCAAGTCCTCATTTGTCATCCTGATTCTGCATTATGATCCTTTCCTAGGCCCACACAGCCCATGTTCCTCACAGACCTGCCTTCAATGGCCACCTGTTAGTGTTGAGGTTTTGAGAATTCTGTCTCTCTTTCTGTAGTAGTTCTAAGCTCTTGCCTTAAGTGCTGATAGAATCATCGTAACGGTATTTTTATGGTTCATTTATGGCCATAATTCCTAATATGGCAATGCAGATATCCATAAAATGCTCAAATTTAAAGAGGGTCACAATCCTGCTGGGCTTTCTGCAGCTGCCTGGAGCTGAGCAGTGTCACAAGCATCCCTTGGGCATGAGAAGAAGGAGTACCACCTCCAGGTGAGGTGCCCTCTTCAGGAGACTCCCACCCCCTGAGGCTTTTCACCCCAGGCTACTTTTCACACCTCACCTCACACACATCCCCTCCTGCCGAGCACTTTGGAGAATTACAGTTTCTCCACCGCATCACATCCTCTCATATCTAGCCACACCTGTTCTGTTCATCTGTAGATACAGCATTTCATCTCTGGGTCCTCCGAAAGCAGATGTCTATCCCTTTGACAAGGAATTCCCCATCCACTTCAAGAAGAAATGGGTCTTCCCTCAAAAAGCTGAACAGAATTACCATATGACTCTGCAGTTCCACTCTTAGGTCTATGCCAGAGGATTGAAACTACTCAAGCACGTGTACACACACGTTCATAGCAGCACTCTTCCTACAAGGTAGGAACAGCCCAAATGTCTGTCAGTGGATGAATAGATAATTGTGGTATGTACCTCCAAAAAATATTATCCAGCCATAAAAAGGAATGATGTACTGATCTGCTACAGCGTGGAGGAACCTCTGAAACATTATGCTAAATGAAAGAAGCCAAACACAAAAGGTTGCATATTATAAAATCCAATTGATTTTATAGGAAATACCCAAAACAGATGAATCCACGGAGACAGACTGCAGACTGGCAGTAGCTAAGGGCTGGGGGAGCAGGCAGTGGGAGAGCCTGCTTACTGCGTAATGGGTTTACATTTTGGAACTAGATAGGGTGGTGGTTGTAAAACATTGCAAATGTACTAAATGCTACTGAATTGTGCACTTTAAAATGCTTAATTTTATGCTATGTGACTCTCACCTCAAAAAATATTTTTTAAAGGAAAGAGGCTAAGTTACAGAAGAAGGAGCCACCAATAAAAGAAAGATCTTCTTGATGGTAAGAGCTGGAAACAGGGTAAGGATGATGGGGTAAAGTCAAGGGCCCCCAGTCTCCCCACGGTGGTGTAGATCACCTCTGCGCAAAGGCTGTGTGGAGACCAGGGCTCCTCTCAGGAGCTGGCAGACCATCAGGTGAAGGCCTGAACCCGCATGTGGAGTCAGGGCTCCCGCACTCCACTGCTGGCTCCTCTCCCGTGGGTCTCCGCCTCCCTCAGCTGCAAACCCAGAGAACTACCTCCCAGGCCTGCTGTGAGGCTTTAAGCAAACAGCAAATAGGAAGCTACTCATGGCCCACCACAAAAATGCAAGGCTTGCCTTTTGGTTCAGGGTTCACATTCTAACTTACTCCTCACATGCCCTTGAATGAGTCACTGAACCTCTCTGAACCTTGTTCTTATCTCTCCCTACTTTGCAGGATTGTTGTGAGGCCTGGCAATAATATATGCCAGGTGCCTTGCACCCATTACCTGCTCCAAGAACAGCTCCTGCTTGGAAGGGGAGGAATAAGAGCAAGTGAGCACAATGGGTGTTGGGGGTAGAGGTGGGTGTTGTTGGAAATGTCACGACTGGTGCAGGATCTTGATGTACTAGAAATGGCATCCATGCAGCCCCTTCCCTCTCCTGCATCCATAGCAGACATCGCCAGTTGACAGTGGATATTCTTCCCTACAAGGCCAGCATGTGGCCTCAGAAAATGCTTTGTTCTGAGCAGTCAGTCCAAGGGAGTTGTTATGAACATGAAACCTGGTTGCCACCAGAGATTTCGTTTTCTTGAACAAAGATCAAAGATGCAGAATAGCCCCTTGGAGGAGGAGAGGTCATGTGTCCCTAATAGCAGCCATGATCTCACAATTTGTGCCCCATGCCCAGTGGACACCAACGGTGGAGGGGTGAGTGACAGTGTGACTTCTCTGCACCGTATACAGTATGCTCTGTTCTGAGCTCCACCACTTACTTGCTCTGTGACCTGGGACACAGCTCACTTCACCCTTTTGAACCTCAGTTTTCCCATCTGTGAAATAGGAGCACCACTACCTCACTCATGGAGTTGCTAAGGAGCTCAAATGTACTGATGTATAGGAATGAGCTCACATGAAGAGATAAGCAACTCCCATGTATCAGGAGTTCTTTGGGGAAGAATGTCCCACTCTGTGGTTAGGGAGGGGAGGACACAGGCCACAGGAGGCTTTGACGAGATTTGCCAGCTCTCCTATACCCCAGGACAGACACTGGGCCCTGAAGACGAGGAGACCCCAAAATCCTATTTCCCAGGCAGATCCCTTTGAGATCCAAGGCAGCCAACTGTACTTCGAGGCAGGTTGCTCTGATCAGGCACCTTGAGGCTGGAGCTATGGACTCTGCCAGGAAAGAGGGGCTCTCAAAGATCCTCCAGGTCAGTATCTAGGACAGGAGACCTGGGTGAAATACATGTCCCGGACTCCTAAAGTCCAGACAAGGGGACTGAGCAAAGAACAGGCCAAGACCCTTTCTTTCTAATGCCACTCCCCAGGCTAACACCCTTCGGCAATTCCTCTTCACCCACAGATGGAGTCAAAGAGAACTTGAGGGCCAGCCCTACCTTTTCCAACCTCACCTTCAGAATTCCTCTGTCCTCGACCCATTGCTCCAGCCATCCTCTCAAATGAACCAGACTCTCTCACACATACTTCCTGACTTTTGCAAGCACTGTTGCCTTTTGCACACACCCTACCCCCATCCACCAAATCCACTTAACCAAATTACTTTTTTACTCATCCTTGCAAATGAAAGACTTTCCAGGGCTCCTGACTTTGGGTAGTATAAGCCTCTCTTACACCTTCCGTTGGTGTAAGGGACTTTTCTCCTTGGCACCTTTCTCCTTCATCATAGTATTGATTACAGTTAGACTGATAGCAATCTGAGGGCAGCATTGGGTCTTATGTCTGGATCCTCATGGCTTAGCAATGTGCCTGACACCATAAATAGTACTCAGTAAGGATTAGTTGAAGGAATAAATGAATAACCAGTGAGAGACACTGTCAGGTATGATGTCACATTGCAAAATATAATGTTTTAACAATTCTTTTGTTCTCTTTTTCTTTCCTTTTAATCTTTTTCTTGATTTACTATAATCAGCAAACTTTTCATTGGTTGTCATTGCCAGCTCCCTAGTACGTTCAGGAAAAGAAGGTCTCAGATCCGTGGGGGATAGGGGGCTTGTGGTCACTTTCAAGCCATGAAAAGTGTGATATTAACATAAAATAGCACAAGGGCCCCTGGGTGGCACAGTCGATTAAGTGTCATGATCAAGCCCTGCATCAAGCTCTGAGCTCAGTAAACAGTCTGCTAAAGTTTCTCTCTCCTTCTCCCTCTGCCCTTCCCTGCGCTCTCTCTCTCTCAAATAAACAAATAAACCTTAAAAAAAACCCCATAAACTAGCACAAAACTTTAGTGACAGTGTGCTCCTCTGACTCAAAGATTACACAAAAACTATAAAATTAGTTGCAGAAATAAGGGCAAAAGATGGTCTTTTGTTCTGTCCACATACCCCCTCTAGTGTCAGAAACTCAAAGTAAACTAAGGAAGGAAAAGAATCCCATTGGGTCCCATCTGTCTCCCAAAGCCTCATTCACCTGCTTTAAAAAATACATTAGAGTTCCTTCATATCACCTATTCTGAGAGAAAAGGACCAATGTAGGGGGTGGTCCAGGCTGCATCTTCTCCCCTTGAAGTCACCAGAGTTACATTCACAGAGCTGGCAGGCCACTGGCCATCTCTTGCACTTATGTCCAACCTGGGTTCCCAGACCTCTAGGCCTCAGAAGAAAAAGTACTGGGGTCCTCATGAGGGACCTGGAATTTCACAATGCCTGAGGAAATTGTGCCAACACTGGAGATGAAAGAAAACCACCAAAGAAACTGGCAAGTGTTTTTGCCTTCAGGACATTATCCGCTTGGTGTTGGATCAGTACTGCATATCTCCCACTCGCTAAATGGTAGTTATCTATGTCTTAAAATACTCAAAAATAGGAAAATAAGTAATGGTTTCATATATGTGGTTGGTAAAGAGTGTGAAATATGTTTAAATTTGGGGCTCATAAGAGCAAAAATATAATAAAAGTGGCCCTTCACAATGAAAAAGCTAGGACCCACTTCCCTGCTAAGCTATTGGCCTCTAAGATGTGGATAAACCAGGCTGCTTTCAGAGAGACAGCACTTCTCATGGCCAGGCCACCTCATCAGACATTGGGAGGAGCAATGATTCACAAGCCTGTACTAGTGAATGGCAAATAGTGTTTCCTGGAAAGGTACTCAAACTGGCTTTTATCAGTTTGGGCTTAAAAACATTCAAAATCTCCTGAGAATTTATTGTACAAACCCAATTCCTTAGTCTTTTTATTCTTGTTTTCAGTATTATATCCCCCAATTCTGCCCAATCTTCCAAATGACTTTGGTGCCCCTATCAGGTCTCCTCACCAAACTATGACTATATTTTGAACATTTATTGATTCATTCAACACATATTTACCAAAGGCTCATTAGGGGCCAGGCATTATGCCAGGTGTTGGGAGAAAACAGTGACAGATGTGTCTCCACCATCATGGAGGATACAAATAAGAAATACAAGGGCAAGGGCAGGAACATGGGTCCCTCAGGAGTTCCATGAAAGAGAATACGATTAGCCCTGCTTTGGTCATTTGACTAATCAACACTTTACTTCTGTTGCAGAGCTTTACACTGATGTAAATAATAACCAGTAAGTGTGAAGTCAGGTACACTTTTTTCCATAATCATTACTTAAGGTAATTAAAAATATCGTGGTCCCACTAACTGGTCTATATCTTCCAGTAGTCTGTGAGCTCCTCCAGAACAGTGATCATCATATCATTTGACAGAATTACAATCATACTGGATATACATACACATATGTATATATCATTACTTTAATATATGTGTATATGTAAATAATTTTTTAAAATAATGACTATATCATATTAATGATTATATAATATTCCATGACTGTATAATATTCCCATTTGAATAACAGTTCCAACTATATGATTGTATAGTATTCCAACTTGGGACATTTGTGCAAGTTGCTGAACCGCATTGAATATTTAGATTATTTCTAATTTATTACTATTATAAATAATATTCCATGGGTTATAATTTTTAAAAATCTTAGCTACAGATATGACTACTTTTTCTTAGGATAGATTTTTAGGAGTGAACCTCTGGCTATTCACTTCTTATAATTTCATATATATTATTAAATTGCTTTCCAAATGTACTAATTTACACACCTGCCAGCAGTGTGAGTGACCCTATCTAATTGCATATTTGCTGGCATCGATTATTTTTTTTAACTTTAATAGGTAAAACTGGTATATCTTTATGTTTGCTCTTTTCATTTTCCTGGTGAATTTAAGCTGTTCCTTTTTTTCCTTCGGTTTTTTAATAGCCTTATATTTCCTTTCCATAAATTGCCTGTTAAAGCCCTTGCCCACAGGAATCAAGTGTTGTTCCTTTAATGGGCCTCAGTGCTTAGAAAGGTCTTGTTATGCAGCCGACGCTTACAAAGCTTTGAAAACGAATAGGTAGGAAAATCCAGGGGTAACTGTTTACATCCTTTATGCGAATAATTAAGCCTCTAAAACCTAACGACTGTGACCACTTTAGAATTTACGAAGAATATATTAGCATACTTGAACCCCACAACTACTGTGTACTGTTATTTTCAGCATTTTTACCGTGTGTTACAAAGTCTGAAGTAACAGGTCTCAGAGGGGTAAGTGGTGAAAATCAGGTCCACTCTGGAAACAGAAATTGTTTCCCTCCAGACAGGGACTAAACCAACTGAAGTTCGTCCTCCTGTACACAAGAGGGCGAAGCAGTAGGCCATGAAGCCGCACGAATAAGGGCCTCGTTGGACTACATTTCCCAGGTTTCTGCGCGATCCCCCGGAATGCTCAGCCGACGAGGATTTCAGGTCCCAGGTTGCCCGGCGGTAGGCTGCGACTCCGTCTCCCACCCAGGCGCGTAATGGCTCCTGGCTTTTCCGGGGAACCTCTGCTGTTGAGCTGTACCTCATTGCTAGGGAACGGGCACTGGAAGGTCTCAGACACGGTCCCGCTTTCTTAGGGCGGTAACGTCCTGCGCCGGTTGGGAAGGGAAGGTGGGAGGAGCGGAGCCGCTGTGAACCATGCTCGTGAGCTGTGGGTCCGTCTGTGAAGAAGCCCACCTTTGCCGGACGGCGGCTGGAGTCTGCGCTGGCCCTGTTTTGTGTGGCAGGCGGAAAACTACACTTCCCAGCATCCTCGCGGTGCGAGAACTACCTTGCCCGAAAGTCTGAGCGTGGTTCAGCTAGCCTTTCGCCTCCTCCCGCCAGCCCGAAAACAGGAAATGTGGGGTCGTTGTGTTTGGCGGCTGCTGCGATCTGAGGGCCGTGGGAGCCACCGGGTTTCGAGCCTCGGCGGGGATTTTTCGCCGGCCCTGCGAAGAGGTGAGACGAGGCAGCTTGTCACCGAAGCCTGAGTGTTATCTGGGGAGACTGCCTGTGGTTCTTGCCTGCTCGGTCGCGCGCGAGGCGACAGTGCCACGCCCCTTCCAGCCCCGCCTGGTGCAGGCGACCCCGCGGCTGGTCTCGCCAGGTTGTGCGGGGGCGAGGACCCAGTAGAGCACCGCCTTCTCCTCTGAGAGCCTGGGGTTCCCGCCTGGTTCCATCACTAGAGTGTGCCCCGCCCCGGCTTCTTTCTCAGGCCTTGTTTCCTTCTTACTGTCAAATGGGGCTGGCAGCCCTCGCCTTCTGGGAGGTATGTCAGGAGCAATCTTGTGTTCTGAGAGTTCTGGTTTCTCTCGTGGCCTGTTCACACCTAGGCTGTGTTATTTGAGTGCTGTCTTGAGCCCACGTTTTTGGTAGACCACAGCATACATGTCAGGCCAGCTTTATTTTCTCTGTAATTTCTAGTACTCTGCAATCACATAGTAGCCATTCAAAGCAAAACAAAACGTGAATGCTGGAACCTGCAAGTGTTGAACTTGGTGGCACCCCTGTTAGCATTGTGTCCTGCAGGACGTCAGACTTGATGCTGAAAGATGATTCTAGACTCCATCTCCTCTCACCCTTTTTAAAAAACTCTGTAAGGTTGTCTACACAATAGGCACTTCGTACTAACCTTATCATTCCATGTTCAACCTAAATCTTCAGTGCCATGTAAAATGAGCCACCCAGTGCCCACTGTACTTTGTGCCATTCTGCTAATTCATTTCACTCACACAGATTGCAGTTGTAGATCGCCCATCTGTAAGACTGCTGTTGAGCTCCCAGTGTCTGTCACAAGGTATTTGGTTACATATTTAGGTGTTGGGTATACTTTTATACATTATGATGGATTTTACAAAAAGGAGATAGCATTTTTTGAACCCTAGGAAATCACCCCATTTTCAATCTAATTGTTGTAAATTTTGAGGGATAATGTGTTTTTGTTTGAATATGTAAACAATATTAAACAATTTTGGAGAATGAACTTTGAAGTACTAGAAAATACTTAATAAATAAACAGTGTTGTCTTAACATATTTGTTTAGTTACCCTACTTGAATCTGACTTTCTTGGAGAAATCTTAAGTGGCCCCTTACAACTAATATGATTTGTGTCCCTCATCACTGAACAAATAGTAATTGAATGCTTACTGTGTAGTTTAAACTTGCCTAATAATGTCGGTAATGAAGGAACTTAAAAACCTTTACCTGGACCTATGGAAGGATCTCAGTTATTTAGTCCAATATCCTTTTTAAAGATAAATAATAGAAGGCATGGGAAGGTGATGCAATTTGTCTAAGTTTTAATAGTGCTGGATTCCTAGTTCATTACTGCTTCCCAAATTTAGCAGAATAGAAACCCTGGGGATACTTTCTAAAAATATGTAGTTTTAAGCCCTACTCCAGAACTACTGAGTCAGTCTTCAGGGGTGGAGACCAGGGATCTCTGTGTTACTTATTAATTCTGATAATTCTGATGTAGCTAGCAAAGCGCCTGCCAACAGACCAGCATATAGAAATATATATTAATAACCAGCTATGTCACTAAAGTATTGCAGCTCTAAAGTTAGCAGTAAGTTAATATAAAACTTGTAGCTTAGATTTAATGAGACAGCATTTTACATGTATTATCGAAAGTAAAATATGGCCTTTCCTGGCAAAGAGGCAGTTTGGTTCAAGGTAAGTCAGAGTGCTAATCCAAGATACACAGTTTAACAGCTTCGTGATGCTGGTTAAGTCTTTAAATGGAGTTTGTTTCTCACTTTAAGAAAACTACAAGATAGGTATGAAAGGAGCGGTTTGGGGTTTTGTACAATTGTGTAAGTCTGGGAACTTCTAAGGTATTAAGGATCTGTTATCCCACCCTGAGCTAAGAACAGTGATTCTTGTTACTTCATCCTCTACCTATTAATATGCTTGCAAAGACTTATTCTTAAAAGTGCTTATGAGGAAAAAATAAAGTGCTTATGAGTTGAAGTCTTGTGAAGCCCTACTGTGGATATCAAAGCTTTTCCATTTCCTTATTCCCTCCAAAGAAGAGTGCTCTCTAAAGTCCTACTGCAAGGGAGGGTGTTAACACCTACTTCTTAGGATTGTGAGGACTTAGCCAAAGATTACATAACTATTTGAGTACACCTAAGGAATGAATGTTCCACAGATCTTTCTCTATTCTCGTTTCTTCTCATCCCCATAGTAAATAGAGCCCAAGGTAGAAATAGCAAAGGCAGCTCTTGCCTTTGTGAATTTTGCTCATCCTGTTCCTCCTGTCTGGCTTTAAAATTTACCGTAACCTAGTATCTTTTCCAAATAGCCATTTTTAGAAACTTTTATTTTATTTAAATTCAATTAATTAACATATGGTGTATTAGTAGTTCAGAGGTAGAGTTCAGTGATTCATCAGTTGCATATAACACCCAATGTTCATTATGTCATGTGTCCTCCTTAATGCCCATCACCCAGTTACCCCATCCCCCCACCCTCCTCCCCTCCAGAAACCTTCAGTTTGTTTCCTGAGAGTCTCTTATGGTTTGCCTCCCTCTCTGATTTCATCTTAATTTATTTTTTCTTCCCTTCCCCTATCATTCTCTGTTTTGTTTCTTAAATTCCATGAGTGAAATCATATGATAATTGTCTTTCTCTAGAAAGATTGACTTATTTCACTTAGCATAATACCCTCTAGTTCCATCCACATTGCTGCAGAGGGTAAGATTTCATTCAAATAGCCATTTTTTAACCCTTTATTCTCATCGAGGACCAAATATTTCTCTTCTGTATTCCCTTATGGATATATCTTGATAGGACATGAGTTAAAACCACAGCCTTGATCTTCATTGTACCTACAATACCTAACACAGTTCCTGTCAATCAGCAAATGTCTGCTGAGCACCCAGAATTGTATTAGGCATGGGGGATTCCATGATGAGCAAGAACAGGTATGGTTCCTGCTCACAGGAACCTTACCATCTTATGCAGTGGTAGTCAGTTTTTCTGTAACCAGCCAGGTTATATTGTAGGCATTGTGAGCCATACAGTCACTTGATACTATTCTGGTCTTGGTAGCATGAAAGCACCCATAGGTGTAAAAAGGACTGGCTATTTCTTTTTTATCATTTGAACTTAGAGTCATATTTAGATACTGTTTTTTAAATTCTCATGTTTTTCATTCATAAGTGAATGAGCATGGCTGTGTTGCAATAAAGCTGTTTAGAAAAATAGGTGGTGATGGCCTGCAGGCTGTGGTTTGTTGACCTGACCCCTGGCCTGGTGGGAAAGGTAAGCAGTTAACAATCATATAAATGTGTAAATTGTGAGGTGCGGCAAAATAATGTTCTAAGATCCTGTGAAAAACCCTAACAAGAAAACACCTGACCTAAAGGAGTTTGGGCAGGCCTTCTGGTGGAGGAGACATTTGAACTGAACACTGAAGGATAAATATGAGCAGGCAAAGAAAAGGGGAACTTTCTTAAATTATTAAGAGAATTAAAGAATTAAGAATCCTTGAGAGCGGAGGGCCAAATTGAGCACAGTGGGACATGAGATTGCAGCTGCACCCGGCAGAGATTTGCAGCAGTGGTAGGTATTTATTTGGTCTCTCTCCCATATCAGTGGGAAGCTTCCCTTTGTGAAAGGAAGAATTGTGCACTAACCTGCCTAGCTCTGAGACCATAAGATCTCAGGCAGTTACTTTGCATTTCTGAACCTGTTCTTCTCATCCATAACATGAGAATTTTAAGGATAAATAATAGGTGTGAAAGCAGTATCGTGTTATATAAATATTACTCCCCCCCCCTTGCCCACGGTAAACCCCAAATAAAATACTAAACTTCTAATCAAGGATGGGTAACTGTGGGTACTAATCATTCCTAATGCAATTGTTATTGGAAATATTACTGAAATCTGCCCCTCTTTTTCCTCTAATATTTTCTTTTCTCTTCCTTAGGTCTAATATTGACACACAAAGGCACATTGCTTAACTCTTCTAGATGGCACTCAGAGCCAAAAAGATTGCTGACCACTGCGCTGTGTGTGTGTACGTGCACGCGCGTGTGTGCAAAATTGATCCATCTTTACATCTGATTCCTATTACCTGTAAACAGAATTTATCTGAGTATTTGAATGAATTGATATAAAGGACTGGCCATTGCTTTTTCATCATTGAATTTAGAGTTTATGTTTAGATACTGTTTTTAAACATCTCTTTCCTGCCTACTAGTCCACAAAGTCAGCGAAGACATCAGTTATGTCTGGTTTTGCACATCATCCCCCAGGCCTGGTGCTCAAGTATTTGTTGCTGAAAAGATACATAGGAAAGAAATACATTTTCCCTACACTACCTAGCAGAAACATAATACCCGAGGTTGCAGCTATGTCTTTTAAGTACCTAGATAACTTAAGCAATTTAGGATAAAAAAGAGACAGCATAGGGTGACAGAAAGAGCATGAGCTTTGGAGTCAGAAGACCTGAGTCTCAATTCTGATTCTGCCAATGACTCTGTAACTTTAGGTAAAATGCTTTATCTTTTCTAGGTTCAGTTTTCTTTTCTAAAAACGTAGATAATATCACCTTGCGTTCATAGTATGTAAAATATCTGGTATATGGGGTGCCTGGACGACTCAGTCTGTTAAGCATCTGCTTCAGCTCGGGTCATGATTCTGGGGTCCTGGGATCAAGCCCCGTGTCAGGCTCCCTCTTCAGTGGGGAGTCTGCTTCTCCCTCTGCTCCTCCCACTGCTCGTGCTCACTTGTTCCCTCTCTTTCTCTTTCAAATAAATAAAATCTTCTATGAAAAATATCTAGGATAGTACCTAGTGTTCAGTTAATAGTTACACTAATTAGCTGTTATTTTACTTAGTACATGATAATAGTAATGAAGTTGTATATAGACAGAGTTCTGAAAAAGAATGAAATCTTTTAATGAAATTCATCAGTAATATATGGAAAAGGACCATACTGTGTCTAGGTTAAAAATTGGGAATTTATTAGCTTTGTGCAGTGGCAGTATCGTAGCCAGTGAGGTTTATCCGAGGTGTGATTATTGCTAATTGTAAAATTGGGAATTTATTGAAATGGGACAATTTATTGCAAAAATGAGAAATTTGCTAGAGCTTTTGTGTTGACAGTAGTAAATACCCCAGGATTTAAAATCAAATACATCGATTGATTCAACAGTAAAATATTGTGACCCAGTTAACTGCCAAGCACCTTTCTAGGTACTGAAAGTACAGTGAAGAAAAACCCAAAGTGCCATGGAGCTGACATTCTGGTTCAGAGAGACAAACCAGACGATTATAGATTAGAGCTGAGAACTATGATGGAAATAAAATGGATATGTAAGAGAGTGGGCATTCAAAAAGCTACTTCATATGGGGATGTAGGTATAAATAGCTCTATGAAAAACTTCTGAGCCCCTAGGAGAGTTGGGTGGTTTCCACTCTTCCAGTAATGAGAGACATGGCAGTGATATCCAAAGCTTTTGATGTATAGCACAACTTTTGACTGACTCTTAAATAAAATATATCCGAAAGAAGGAAAGGAAACATTCATTCAATGTTTGCCATGTATAGAATAGTGTTAGAAACTTCTCAGGTGAAAGAGTGGGCCGCTCAGAAGAATCCGTTTTCTTCCTTGAAATTATAGAATTCCTAGGAGCTGGAACTGTGTGGTAAATAATGCCTTAGAAGCTAAAGTGTCACACTTGTGTTGGTTACTACAAGGAAAAAACCTGTCTTCCTTTTTCAGACTTCTTCACCACCACAACCAAGGAAGGATATGATATGAGGCGAGTGGACATAACTCCTTTAGAACAAAGGAAATTAACTTTTGATACCCATGCACTGGTTCAGGATTTGGAAACTCATGGTGAGAAATGGGTACCTCTTGAAAGAAGAATATTAACAACAGTCACAGTAAATTACCTAGTGAAGTCAATATCATTATTATGAACAATTAAGAGTCACTTTAAATACAAGTGCCATCCATACAGTGGAATATTCTACAGTCATAAAAATGGTGTTGAGGAATATTTACTGATAACGAGAAATACTCAGCTAAGTGGAAAAAAACATATAAAATTACATGTGTAGTATGACTTCAATTATGTAGAAAAAAACTAGTTTCTAGGCTGATACTAAAGTTCACATGGAAGTGCAAGGATAAATTATTCTTAAATATCTTATTCTTAAATAAGAATAGCAAAACAGAAAAAGAACAAACAAAAGATTACCAGGTATCAAAACAGTAAGTTAAATTATGTGATAGTACAGGAATAGAAAAGTTGATTAATAGAATGGTATTCAGATAGATATAGACATTTTTAGTGAACAATAAAGGTATTACAAATTAGGGAAAGGAAGGGCTATTTAATAAATTGATAGGATACATCACTAGCTGTTTGAAAAAATAGATACTCTCACTGAAAAATAAATTACAGATTGACTAAAAGTCAAATGTAAAAAAAAAAAAAAGAGAGGGGCACCTGGGTGGCTCAGTTGTTAAGCGTCTGCCCTCAGCTCCGGTCATAATCCCAGGGTCCTGGGATTGACCCCGCACTGGGCTCCCTGCTCAGTGGGAAGCCTGCTTTTCCCTCTCCCCCACTTGTGTTCTCTCTCTCGCTTTGTCTCTCTCTGTCAAATAAAAAAAAAAAAAAATGAGAGAAAAGCTATTAAAAATACTAGAATATAGAATATTTTAAGACTTAGATTGAGGAAGCAAGACCTAAAACTCAAAAGCAGAAGAGTAAAGACTGACAGATGGGACTACTGAAATACGTAAATATGTATATCAAAGGGTATCATTCACAAAGTTAAAAATGTTAGGAACGTACATGACAATGAACCTATTGCTTTAATATACAAAGAGTTCATATGAATCAATAAAAAAGATTTTAGTAATTTTAAAGAAAAATGGTCAAAGGCCAAAAATAGCTCACAGAAAAATAAAAATAGGCAATAAATATATGTAAAGTTACTTGACTGAAAAAGTGCAAATTTTAAGGATAAATAATGCAGTGCTATTTCAGTTTCTAATGCCAATTATAAACTCAAAATCACTAGCAATATCCAGTGTTGATGTAGACATGGGGAAATGGATCAGTGGGAATTAAAATTGTAGAGTGCTTTTGGAGAATAACAATCTGAAAATTTTAATTGTAACCTTTTTTTAAGTGAAAAATTTGATGAGGAAAGTTATTTTAGCTGTTTATGTTGATAAGGTTATACATTTTTAAAAAAACAAATACATATTTGCTGTCTACAGGATTTGACAAAGCACAAGCAGAAACAATTGTATCAGCATTAACCACTTTATCAAATGTCAGCCTGGATAGTATCTACAAGGAGATGGTTACTCGAGCTCAACAGGTAATATTTTCATTATTATCAGTTCTGACAGTTTCATCAGTCTTTTTTATACTGCATCTCTTGACTACCCACCCACCTTCTAAACACACCTACATCTTCCTTATACTCTACAAGGGAACCAAAGAACAAAAAGCAAAACCCTTTAATAAAGTCACTATCTAAAGAGATCGAGGAGGGGACACCTGGGTGGCTCAGTCGTTAAGTGTCTGCCTTCGGCTCAGGTCATGATCCCAGGGTCCTGGGACCGAGCCCCATGTCAGGCTCCCTGCTCAGCGGGGATTCTGCTTCTCCCTCTCCTACTTGTGTGCCTGTTCTCATTATCTCTGTCAAATACATAAAATCTTAAAAAAAATAGAGATTGAGGAGTTAGAAGAGTCAATAAAATTATGGTAGCACAGAGAATAAAATTTTGTCAAATGTTTTGTTATGTGAGAAAATTATGTATTATTTGAAATATTTGAGGTGGTGGTGGTAGATGATTCGTGAAATAACTTTTTCCCCATAGAAAACCTACCACAGTAGAAAAGCTAACTTATAAGATAAAAACATTTTGGGGGTGCCTGGGTGGCTCAGTTGTTAAGTGTCTGCCTTCGGCTCAGGTCATGATCCCAGGGTCCTGGGATCAAGTCCCACTTCGGGCTTCCTGCTCCGCGGGAAGCCCGCTTCTCCCTCTCCCACTCCCCCTGCTTGTGTTACCTCTCTCGCTGTCCTCTCTGTCAAAAAATAAATAAAATATTAAAAAAAAAAGATAAAAACATTTTAGTGTAGTCATGTGTATGTTCTGGTTAACTTTCACGAACTTAGAAAGCTAGAAGGGACGTAAACATGGCTGGGAACAACTTCATTAGTATGCTTTTATTTGGATACACAAATCCTTAAGGTGAAATAATGCCATTTACTAAGAACTTAGGATGAGAGATGCACAGAGCTGTGGATTTCTCATGTATTATCTTATGTAATTCCTATAACAATCTTGAGAAGTAGGTAGAATTATTCTACTTTGCCACTGAAGAATGAGTCGGGTTGAGTAATTTTTAAGACCTGTCACTGTGGTGCTATGGAGAAAAAGCAATAATTTTATATAAAGCATAGAATAAGCTAAATGAGCTTAACTGTGGAATAATTCATAGAACTCATAATAATTCATGAATTAATTCACTGTGTTTAAGAATTTGTTTCCTTCCTATAATTTTATATATATATATAAAAGATATATTGATACATATCAGTTATATCTCCCTCCCCCCCTTTGGAGTTGATAGATACTTTATTTTTACTTAGGAATTAAGATTTGTCTTTTTTATTCCTCCTTTCCCAAGTGATACACTGTTAAAAATGTGGTTTACAATTTGTAGAAACACTTTTTTAGCATTTATTATTGAAATATAATTGATATACAATGTTGTATTAGCTTCAAGTGTACAAAGTAGTGATTTGACAATTCTCTACATTACTTAGTGCTCCCCTATGATATATGTAGTCACTGTCTGTCACTATACAATGTTTTTACAATGAATGTTATTGACTATATTCCCTATGCTGTACTTTTTATCTCCAGGATTTATTTATTTTATAACTGGAAGTTTATACCTCTTAATTCTCTTTACCTATTTCACCCATTCCCCCACTTCCACCCCTCTGGCAACCACTAGTTCTTCTGTTTCTGCTTTTTTTTTATTTGTTTTGTTTCTTAGATTCTACATATAAATGAAATTATATAGTGTTTGTCTTTCTCTATCCGATGTATTTCACTTAACATAATACCCTCTAGCTCCATCCATGTTGTAACAAATGGCCAGATCTCATTCTTTTTCATAATTGAGTATTACTCCATTGTATATATACCACTTCTTTATACATTCATCTCTCCATGGACACTTGGTTTCCTTCCATATCTTGGCTATTGTAAATAAGGCTGCAATAAACCTAGGAGTGCATATATCTTTTAAAAAATTAGTTTTCATTTTCTCTGGTAAATACCCAGTAATGGAATTACTGGATAATGGTATTTCTATTTTTAATTTTTTGAGGAATCTCTATACTGTTTTTCACAGTGATTGCGTCAGTTTACATTCTCACTAGTAGTTCACAAGGGTTCTCTTTCTTTCTACATTCTTATGAACACTTGTATTTCATATTTTGATAGCCATTCTGACTGGTGTGAGATGATCTCTCACTGTGGTTTTGATTTGCATTTCCCTGAGAATTAGTGATGTTGAGCTTCTTCATATGTCTGTTGGCCATCTGTATGTCCTCTTTGGAAAAATGCTTATTCAGTTCCTCTACCCACTTTTTTTTTTCATGAATAATTTGTGAATTAATTCACTGAATTTAAGAATCTGATTTATCTTTTTTTAATTTTTCAGATTTAGGTTTCCTTTCTCAGATAAATATTTAACAGCAGAGAAAAATTAGGATTTCTTTCTTACATAAAATTAGAACCTTTTGCATAAAATTTCAATGCTTAATTGACCAGTACAGTATAGTGATTGACCAATTCTATACAGTACTCAGTGCTCATCATAAGTGTACACCTATTTCATCATAAGTGTACACCTATTTCACCCTCTTGTAACCATTAGTTCTCCATAGTTAAGAGTCTGTTGCTTGGTTTATCTCTCTCTCTTTTTTGTTTTTAATCTTTGCTTATTTGTTTTGTTTCTTAAATTCCACATATGAGTGAAATCATATGGTATTTGTCTTTCTCTGACTGACATATTTCACTTAGCATTGTGCTCTACCTCCATGTTGCTGTAAATGGCAAGATTTCATTCTTTTTTATGGCCAAATAATATTCTATTGTATATATATATATCTTTATATATCACCATATCTTCTTTATCCATTCATCAATTGATGGACACTTGGGCTGCTTCCATAATTTGGCTATTGTAGATCATACTGCGATAAACATAGGGCACATGTATCCCTTTGAATAAGTATTTTTGTATTTTGGGGGTTAAATACTCAGTAGTGCGATGACTGGTTCATAGGGTAGCTCTTTTTCATTTTTCGAGGACCCTCCATACTGTTTTCCACAGTGGCAACACCAGTCTGCATTCCTACCAGCAGTGCAGGAACGTTCCTTTTTTCTCCACATGCTCACCAACATTTGTTGTTTCTTGTTGAGTTTAGCCATGAGGTGTTATCTCATTGTAATTTTGATTTGCATTTCCCTCATGATAACTGATGTTGATTAGGCATCTTTTCATGTGCCTGTTGGCCATCTGTGTATCTTCCCTTGGAGAAATGTCTGTCATGTCTTCTGCCTATTTCTTAATTGGATTATTTGTTTTTTTGGGGTGTTCAAGTGTCTAAGTTCCATACATATTTTGGATACTAACCCTGTATTGAACATGTCATTTGCAAATATCTTCTCCCATTCAGTATGTTGCCTTTTAGTTTTGTTGAGTATTTCCTTTGCTGTGCAGAAGCTTTTTACTTTGACGTAATCCCAATAGTTTATTTTTGTTTCTGTTTCCCTTGCCTTGGAAAAACATATTTTAAAAAAATGTTTCTACTGCCAGTGTCAGAGAAGTTACTGCCTGTGCTTTCCTCTAGGACATAGTTTTGGGTGTTACATCCATTTTGAGTTTATTTTTGGTATGGTGTAAGAAAGTGGTCCAGTTTCATTTTTTTGCATGTAGCTGTCCGGCTTTCCCAGCACCCTTTGTTGAAGAGGCTTTTTCCCATTGCATATTGTCTCCTGCTTTGTCAGAGATTAATTGACCATATAATTGTGGGTTTTTTCTGGGCTCTCTGTTCTGTTTTTATGCCACTACCATACTGCTTTAATTACTACAGCTTTGTAATATAACTTGAAGTCTGGAATTGTGTACCTCCAGTTTTGTTTTGGTGTGTTTTTCAAGATTGCTTTGACTATTCAAGGTCTTTTGTCATTCCGTGCTAATTTTAGGATTGTTTGTCCTAGTGCTGTGCAGAATGCTGTTGGTATTTTGATAGGGGTTGCATTAAATGTGTAGATTGCTTTGGGTAGTATAGACATTTTAACAATATTTATTCTTCCAATCCATGACTATGGAATATATATATATATTTTTTAAGATTTTATTTATTTACTTGAGAGAGAGCTGGGGAGAGAGCACCAGCTGGGGGGAGTGGCAGAGGGAGAGTGATAAGCAGACTCCCCCACTGGGCAGGGAGCCCAATGCAGGGCTCACTTCCAGGACCCTGGGATCATGACCTGAGCCAACACAGATGCTTAACCAACTGAGCTACCCAGGCACCCCCATCTTTGCATTTCTTAAATTTCTTTCGTCAGTGTTTTAGAGTTTTCAGAGTAGTCTTTCACCTCCTTGGTTAAGTTTACTCTTAGGTATTTTATTATATTTGGTGCAACTGTAAATGGGATTATTTTCTTCATTTCTCTTTCTGCTGTTTCATTATTAGTGTATAGAAATGCAACAGATTTCTGTACATTGATTTTGTATCCTATAACTACTGAATTCATTTATCAGTTCTAGTGGTTTTGGGTGGAGTCTTTCGGATTTTCCATATATAGTATGTTATCTACAAATAGTGAAAGTTTTCATTTTTCCTTACCAGTTTGCATGCCTTTTATTCCTTTTTCTTGCCTGATTGCTGTGGCTAGGACTATATTGAATAGAAATGGTGAGAGTGGACATTCTTGTCTTTTCTTCGCCTTATGGAAAAAGCCCTCAGTTTTTCCCCACTGAGTATGATGTTGGCTGTGGGTTTTTCAAAAAGGTCTTTATTATGTTGAGGTATGTTCCCTCTACACCTGCTTTGTTGAAGGTTCTTATCATGAATGGGTGTTGGTACTTTGTCAAATGCTTTTTCTGTATTTATCAAAATGATAATATGATTTTTATCCTTTCTCTTATTGATGTGATGTATCACATTGATTGATTTGCAAATATTGAACCATCCTTGTGTCCCAGGAATAAATTCCACTTGATGGTGGTGAATGATTTTTTTAATGTATCGTTGGATTCAGTTTGCTAGTATTTTTGTTGAGGATTTTTGTATCTCCGTTCATCAGAGATACTGACCTGTAGTTGTCTTTATTTGTGGTGTCTTTGGTTTTAGTATCAGGGTAGTGCTGACCTCATAGAATGAAATTGGAAGTTTTCCTTCCTCTTCTATTTTTTGGAATAGTTTGAGAATAGTAAGTATCAACTCGCCTTCTGATATTTGGTAGAATTCACCTGTGAAGCCATCTGGTCCTAGACTTAATGTTTGTTATCTCTCTGTCAAATAAACAGATTTTTAAAAATCTTAAAAAAAAAAAGTCAGACGCTCAACCAAATGAGCCATGCAGGCTCCCCAGTGGTAGGTCCTTTTTAACTCAACAATGTAAATTCAAGGGAGTTGACCAATGAAATGTCATTCTGTTTGTGAAAAGTTAGGGACACAGATTTTTTTCTTAGCCCAAAATAAAAGAGGTTACCACCCCTTGAGCAACTGTACTAGGAGATACAGATGAAGGTATTATTTTTGCTGGCCAATACCAGAGTAAAAGAAAAGATGTCAGGTACTTATCTTCCTCATAAATTACATTTAGAGATCTCTAGCATCTTTTAATTTTGCAGCATTGTCAGTGGTCAGGAGCACTTGGTAAAGTCCCTGTCCACTAGCCTCGAAGGCTGTCTTCCTCTGATGATATTCTAGGATACCCTGTCACCAGGCTCTAGACTGTGACTGACGTGTTCTTTTGAATTGGGATCCAGGAAGACTTCTCGAACCTGCTGATGATAGGCTTGACCGTAAGACGTTAGAGAGAGATATACAGTAGCTTGGTCATACCAGCATGAGACAACAGGGAATCAGCAGAAGGTTGTATACTAATAGAATTCCAAGAAGCTTGTAAGGTTTGTGCTGAGGCTCCTCTGATGTAACTCAACAAAGTGAGTGTCTTGATCACTGGAGGTAGTTGAAAAGTACACCCCAAGACCTGAGCCGAAATCAAGAGCCAGACGCTTAATGACTGAGCCATTCAGGAGCCCCAAAAATATCAAAAAAGATTTTAAAGCACTTGCCTAAATAAGATAACAGATCATTATGAAATTTATTATTTAGAAGAGAAAGGAACTTTTACAATCTTATCAAAAACAGACCAAAAGTCCAAGAAAATGTTGTTCCTTTAATAGAAAACTAAATTCTAATTTTGCAACAGCTTACTTTTTATATTGAAACTTTTTTAAATGAATTTATTTTAATCTTAACCAGTTTGTGACCACACATTAAAATTCCTTTTTAATGATTCCTTTTTCAACCCTCTGTAATTATTTTTTCTACATCCCAGTTCTGTGTTTAGTAATTAATGGTTTAGTATTTTCTCTTATTTGGAAATGATCTAGATATTTAATAAATTTAACTTAACAAAACTTTAAGGTTTTACACTACTAAAAAGATTTAGGGAGACTATTTAAAAAGATTACCTAAAATTTTTATTTACTTGTTCTTAACAATTATATTTAAATTACTTACAAAAACTTCATTAAATCTTTGAAAAAGTCAGTCATTATCCAAAGCTATTATTTTTTGTATGACACCTTCTTGAGGTGGCAAACAGTCTAACAGCCTCTAAATGCTCGACTTCTGTCCACCAATTTTTGTGGCTTTTTGGCCTCCTTGATACGTGCTCGCAAGAGCCTTTATTTACATAAAGCAAGATAAATGTGCACCTGAATATACTGGAAGTACTGTGTCCTGGCCACAGGGCCCTGTGTACACCATCAGCAATTCCCACAGAACCTTGCTGGGGTTTTCCACATGGAGAATTGTGGTCTGAAAGCCTTGGCTCCTGGAAGACCCTTCTGCCAGCTCAACTGGGCTCCAGCATAAACCATCTGCCATTTCAAGCTGACCTGCCTTATAAAGGAACGCCAATCAGGTCAAGAACTGAACTGAAAAACACCAAAACCAAAAGAGAGAGTCGAGCTCAGAAACAAGAGGAAATTACCACAGCCCTCAGAAACAAGAAAGACTGTGAACTCAAAGGGTTTGTGGGTACCATGTCTGTGTTTTTCGTTCTCCTTGAATGCTGCCAGAAGTTTGCTTCGGTTTCTCTGACTGCCACCATTCAACCCAGTAATTTTTTTTTTTTAAGCTCTATGCCCAATATGAGGCCTGAACTCATGACCCCAAGACCAGGAGTTACATATTCTACCAACTATGCCAGCCAGGCACTCCTCAACCAAGTAGATTTAAAGATCTACTTGGCTTTATTAAATGATTCATAAATCAAACAATAGCTCATTTGGCAAGTACAGTGTGGCTCTGAGGAGTTGTACAAAATGGAAGGTTTTTATAGGAGGGTAGGGCAAGAAAGTTATTAGAAGAAAAGGATTGTCCCTTAGGGGAAAAGCAAAGGGTCTTATGCAGATAACCTCATCTTTCCTTAGGGGATGGAGTGTGCCCATGTGGCTGACTCATTGACACTGATCCAAAATTTCCTAACCAGATTGTCTTTTCTTCCATTGTATATTCTTGCCCTTCTTTGTTGTAGATTAATTTACCATATAAGCATGGGTTTATTTTGGGCTTTCTACTCTGTTCTATTGATCTGTGTGTCTGTTTTTAATGCCAGTACCAGGCTGTTTTTATCACAATAGCTTAATAGCGTATCTTGAAATCTGGAATTGTGACACCTCCAGCTTCATTCTTTCTCAAGATTGCCACCGCTATATTTATTTGAAGTCCTTTGTCATTCTATACAATTTTAGGATTATTTGTTCCAGTTCTGTGAAAGATGCAGTTGGTATTTTGATAGGGATTGCATTGAATTTGTAGATTGCTTTGGGGAGTATGGACATTTTAACAATATGAATTTCCCCAGTCCATGAGCCTGGAATATCTTACCTTTTTTGTGTGCCATCTTCAGATTCTGTCATCAGTGTCTTAAAGATTTCAGAGTACAGTTTTTTCACCTCCTTGGTTTAGTCCTAGGTATTTTATTCTTTTTGATGTAATTGTAAATGGAATTATTTTTCTGCTACTTTGTTACTGGTGTATAGAAATGCAGCTGATTTCTGGGTATTAATTTTCTATCTTGCAACTTTACTGAATTCACTTATTACTCCTAATAGGGTTTTTTTGGTGCAGTTTAGGGCTTAAGGTTTTCTGTGTATAGTTTTAGGATTTTCTTTGTATAGTTTCAGGTCATCTGCGGATAGTGACAGTTGTACTTCCTCACCAATTCTATGCCTTTTCTTTTTGTTGTCTGATAGCTGTGGCTAGCGCTTCCAGTACTATGTTGAGTGAAACTGGTGAGTGGACATCTTCATCTTTTCCCTGATCTTAAAGGAAAAGCTCTCCATTATTCACTATTGAGTATGACGTTAGCTGTGGGTTTGTCATACATGGCTTTTATTATGTTGAGGTATGTTCCCTCTACACCCACATTGTTGAGTTTTTATCATGAATGGATGCTGTATTTTGTCATATGCTTTTCTTTGCATCTGTTAAGATGATCATATGGTTTTTATCCTTCCTCTTGTTAATGTGATGTACCACATTGATAGGTTTGTGAATACCAAACCATCCTTGCATACCAGGAATAAATCAAACTTGATCATGGTAAATGATCCTCTTAATGCATTGTTGAATTCAGTTTGCTAATATTTTTTAAGAATTTTGCATCTGTGTTTATCGTAGATATGGGCCTGTTTTCTTTTTTTTGTAGTGTTTTTGATGGGTGGTTTTGGTATCATGGTAATGCTGGCATCATAGAATGGATTTGGAAGTTTTCTATCCTATTTTTTGGAATATTTTGAGAACAGGTGTTAACTTTTGCTTAAATGTTTGGTAGAATTCACTGTGAATCTATCTGGTCCTGGACTTTTGTTTGTTGGGGGTTTTTTTATTATCAGTTCCATTTCATTACTAGTAATTGGTCTGTTCAGATTTTCCATTTCTTCCTGATTCAGTTTTGAAAGTTTATATATTTCTAGAAATTTATGTATTTCTTCTAGGTTGTCCACTTCACTGGCATGTAATTTTGTAGTATTCTGTTCTAATTTTTTGTATTTCTGTGGTGTCAGTTGTTACTTACCCTCTTTCATTTTTAATTTTATTTGTGTCTTCCTCCTTTTTTACTTGATGAGTCTGGCTAAAAGTTTATCACTTTCGTTTATCTTTTCAAAGAACCGGCTCTTGGTTTCATTATTCTATTTCTATTGGTTTTTTAGTGTCTATTTCATTTATTTCTACTCTCATCTTTATTATTTTCTTCCTTCTACCAATTTTAGGTTTATTCTGTTCCTTTTTCTAGTTTCTTTACGTGTAGGGTTAGATTATTTATTCGAAATTTTGTTTGTTTCTTGAGGTAGGCTTGTTTCACTATGTATCTCCTTAGAACTGCTTTCACTGTGTCCCAAAGATTTTGAACCATTGTGTTTCATTTTCATTTGTCTCCATGTATTTTTTTATTTCCTCTTTCTTTATTGACCCATTGGTTGTTTCATAGCATGTTGTTAACCTCCATGTGTTTGTTTCTTCCACTTTTATTCTTGCAATTTATTTCTAGTTTCATACTGTTGCAGTTGGAAAAGATTACTATGAATTCAGTTTTACTAAATTTAATGAGACTTGTTTTGTGGCCTCACATGTGACCTGTTCTGGAGAATGTTATGTGTTCCCTTGAAAAGAATGTATAATCTGTTGTTTGGGGGTATGTATCTTTTAAATCCATCTGGTCTAATATGTTGGTTGAAAGACCACTGTTTCCTTATTATTATTCTGTATGATCTATCCGTTGTTGTAAGTGGGGTATTAAAGTCTCTCAGGATCATATTACTGTCAGTTTCTTCCTTTATCTATTAATATTTGCTTTATGCATTATTAGGTGCTCCAGTGTTGGGTGCATAGATATTTATAATTGTTATATCCTCTTGTTGGATTGATCCCTTTATTATCATGTAATGCCCTTGTTTGTCTCTTGTTACAGTCTTTGTTTTAAAGTATATTTTTGTTGATTTAATTACTGCTACTCTGGCTTGCCCCCCCCATCGGTTTGCATAGGGTATCTTTTTCCATCTCTTCATTTTTAGTCTATATGTTTCTTTAGTACTAAGGTGAATCTCTCTTAAACTGCACGTAGATGGGTCTTTTTTTATCCAATCTGTGGCTGTCTTTTGATTGGAACACTTAGACCATTTCATTTAATTATTGATACATAGGTTCTTTTTGCCATTTTGTTGCTTTTGTAGTTCTTCTCCATTCCTTTCTTGGTCTCTTGCTCTCATTCCTTGTGATTGATGACTTTCTTTGGTGTTTTGCTTAGCTTTCTTTCTCTTTATTTTTTGTGTATCTCTTACAGGTTTTAGGTTTGTGGTTGCCATAAGGTTCATATATGACATCCTGAGTACTTACTTAGCTGTCTATAATAAGTTGATGGTTACTTAAGTTCAAACACATTCTAAAAGAAACTCATTCTTATCTATCCCCTCCACATTTTATGTATATGTTGTCATATTTTATATCTTTTTAGTTTGTGAGTCCCCTTAACTGATTTTTAAATATAATTGACTTTACTACTCCTATCTTTAATCTTCAAACTCACTTTTTAAGTGTTTGCTGTACTACCTTTACTTTGTTTGCTTTACTCATGAAAGTTTTTCATTTCATAATTTTCTTCTAATTTGACCTCTTCTTTTCCCCTCAAATCATTTTGTATTTTTTATAAGGCCTCTAAAGGTGATGAACTTTTTAAAATTTTGTCTGGAAAACTCAACAATTCCGAATGATAACCTTGCTGGGTAGAGGATTCAGGTTGTAGGTTTTTACAACTTTAAGCACTTTTAATATATCATACTGTTCCCTTCTGGCCTATATAGTTTCTGCAGGGAAGTGAGCTGATAGTCTTGGATTTCCTTTGTCTATAACTCATTGTTTCTCTCTTTCTGGTTTTAAACTTCTCCCTTTTATCTTTGACATTTTAATTACTATTTGTGGTGTGGACTTCCTTGGGTTCATCTTTAGTACTCCTCTGCACTTCTTGAACCTGAAGGTCTGTTTCCTTCCCTAGGTGAGGGAGGTTTTCATCTATCGTGTCTTCAAATAACTTATCTGCCCCCCCTTCCTTTTCTTCTTTTGGGACCCCTATAATGCAAATGTTTTTTTGCTTGTTGTTGTCCAAGAGATCCCTTAAGCTATCCTTTTTTTTTTTTCTTTTTACTGTTCAGCTTGGGTTCTTTCCTTTGCCCTCTTTTCCATATTACTAATCTCTTCTTTTCTGTCCTCTAATCTGTTGATTCCCTTTAGTTCATCTTTCATTTCAGTTATTGTGTTCTTCAACTCTGATTGGTTCTTTTTAATTTTCTGTCTCTTTGTTCAAGTTCTTACTGAGTTTATCAACCCCAATGTCCAATCCAGTGGCATCTTTATGTCTATAATTTTGAACTATTTATCAAGCATATTTCTTATTTCCATTCTGTTTAGTCCTGTTTCCAAGGTTTTGGCTTTGTCTGAAGCAGACTCCTTTGTCTCCTCCTCTTGCTTTACTTTGTTTCTGTGAATTACACGCAACAGCTGCTTTTCCAAAATAGAGTGGTATTGTGTAGTCATCCCCTGTGGAAGATGTGTGCCTGGTGACTTTGGCTGGCTTTCTGAATGTATGGATGTTGGAGGCTTAGATCCTGGGGCACCTCGTGATAGGGCCATTTTGGTGGGATGTACAGAAACAAAGCAGGTACAGGCCAGGTATGGGCCTGGACAGTCTCACAGCTCTTCATGTAGATTGCACCCTGGCCAGAGAGCTGGTGCTGTAGTGGCTGTTGTCTGGAGGCAGTCCCAGGGTTCTCGCCTGGTAAGACAGCTGAAGCTGAAGAGGTTTCATTCTAGGCAGCTTGGGGCTCTTCGTGGAGCTAGTGCCCTGGCAGGACAACTTAAGTTTAAGTGAGCCTGGGCCAGGGGTTCCCAAGACCCTTCGTGCAGGTGGCAGCCTGGTTGGTTGTGAGCTAATTTGGAAAGTCCTGGGATGCTCTTAACTGGGGGTATCCTGGCAAGTTATCTGGAGGTGAAGTGGTGGGGGCCTGGATTATTCTGGGGTGCTTTGCACCTGTGCCACCTTGGCAAGTCAGCTGTTGTGAACACTGACCGTGGGTGTTCTGGTGTGGTCTCCGCTGGGGCCACCTTCACAGACACTGTGTTGGTTTGAGCCAGGGGCCTAGGGCTTGCTGAGGTGGTAGGCTAGCTGTGGTGTCTGCTTGCGTCTGTGCTCTCAAGGTGGACGGGGAGGATAAACAGCGATGTTCACCACCCCCTCTGAAGCAGAAAATACCAGCAGCTCCTGCAGTGTTTGGCAGAGTTCTGGGGCAGGATCTTTTATATTCTAGTTACGCTTTGAAACCTCATTGTTTTTTCTGTATCCCAGGGCAGACAGATCTGCTCATGGTCATTCAGTACTATCATTCCCACCATGGCTCTCAGTGTCGGGATTGGGGGTTCCCTTCATGACTGTGTCTCTGTCTTGCCTTTTTGTATGTGATACATCTTTTGCTGTGCAGAAGCTGTTTGGTTGGCTCTGTGTTGTTCTTCAGAAGGAAGTGCTTTATAAATAAGGTGTAGATTTGGTGTGTCCATGGAGGAGGTGAGTTCACGGTCCTCCTGTGTGGCAACCTTGGACTGGAACCTCCTTTTCATTTTGATAAACGGTTTTCACAAGGCTTGGTTTTGTTTAGTTAGCCAAGAAACATTATACCTTGTGGCATAACAACAGATTATTTTACATTCCATGAAAACAATTCTGTATAAGGTGATGGCATTCTATATCACTAGGTTATTTTAATTTTGCTTTCCAGGAAATAACAGTACAACAACTAATGTCTCATTTGGACTCCATCAGGAAAGACATGGTCATCCTAGAAAAAAGTGAATTTGCAAATCTGAGAGCAGAGAATCAGGTGATACAAGTTTCGGTTTATTACTAATAAAATAACTGATTTCACATATTCCACTTGGAGATGAATAGGGCCAAATAATGATTTTATGTGGTCATTCAATAATTATCAAGGTTTTAGATCAAAGTATACTACATGTTTAACCATAACTAACGTTTCTATGTATAAATTATAGTTTCTTTAATTAATCCCAAAGATTAAGGGTTGTACCTTACACATGTAAAAGTCACATGGAAGGGAAAATCTTTGAGCTCTATATTTATTATATAAAATTTCTCATATAGCTCAATATAATGTTCTCAGAATTTAAAGTAATGTGACATTTTCCATTTTATATGATTCTGTGCTAACTTTTGTCAGTTAAAATTAGAAAACTTTCTGTACTTCAGTTGGAATTTTGATCGCTAGCTTAAATATTTTTAAATTTAGAATATCAGTCATGGTTTAAAAATAAAGTAAGTAGAACAAATTTTTACTGTTCATAAGAATTTTTTGAATATGATGAAATACTACTTTCCTTTTTTGTGTAGTTTTAGTTAATAGTTAATTAGAAATGTGTAGAGATCGTCCAGTTTTTGCTAATGCAGGGTTTCAGATTTGTTGAATAAATCATGCCGTAGGTGTTTGGTATAATGGCAATTGCATGTGATTTTTTTTATACCTAGAAAATGAAAACTGAATTGGAACAAGTTAAGCAGCAACTGATAGTAAGTTTAAGTACTTTTCTCACTTTAGAATATTTTACTAATTTCAGAACAAACATTATGAGATTTCTTTTTTAATATTTTGATTTTCTTTAAAGAATGAAACCAGTCAAATCAGAGCAGATAATAAACTGGACATCAACCTAGAAAGAAGCAGAGTAACTGATATGGTAATGTGTTTCTAAATGTGTTTTCTTGGTAACTTAATTCCTTTATTATTCCTTCTAGTCTTTTTTTTTTTTTTAACCTCCTGATTCATCATATCCTTTAGTTTACAGATCAAGAAAAGAAACTTATGGAAGCAACCACAGAATTTACCAGCAAGGTAAACTAGTATGTAAAAATGTCTTTTATAACTGTTCTTATGCCTGTACCTGAACTGTGATTTCTGTCAGAATCCAGGTAACATATTTTGTAACTAAATTATTTGTATATACAAAGGAACTATTTTTTGAAAGTAAGGATTCACAATTAGCATTTAAATGAAGGCAGAGACTAACAGTAAATATTTATTGAATGCTTATTATGTATCAGATACCGTTTTACTTGCTTTACTTCTGTCCTCCTTATCAGCCTCTGAAGTAGGCCCTCTTTATTCCCATTTTACCAATTTGGAAAATGAGGCACAGGGGAAGTTAAAGTTACATAGCTAATAAGTGGTTGAGCCAGAATGTGACCCTGGATTCTGAAATCCATACTCTACAACTGTTTACCTTCTCCTAATCCTAAACTGTAATCCATGTTTAATCTCTATAGCTTGAGTAAAACCCAGCTTTTTGACTCAGCCTACAAGTTAAAAGCCATTTGGTCTATGTTCTAACAGAAGAGACATCACTCTTTTTTGCTGTTGTTTTTATTTTAGAAAGAACATGAGGAGAGGGAGGGAGGGAGTCTTAAGCAGACTCTGTGCTGAGCTCAGAGCCACAGGCAGGGCTCAGTTTCATGACCCTGAGATCACAACCTGAGCCAAAACCAAGAGTCGGCAGTTTGTGCCACCCAGGTGCCCCGAGACATCACTCTTTCTTAATTATAATTAAATAGAAGGGAAGGTCTCATTTGTCTTTCCAGGTATTCTATTCTGTTCTTTTCTTGGCCAGACAAAAGAGATAAACAAGGAAATCAAATTCTCCAGAGCTTATTTCTAAGCTCCATATGCTATCTTATCTCCCTGGTGTTACACAACAAAAGCATTTCTGCCATTCCCTTTATTACTGCTGCCAGTTCACATTATAAATCTGGGTGAGTTTTTTCTTTAAATCGTGCAGAAGTTTTAACTGTGATGTCCTGAGGATTTTATACACATAAAATGTTTATAGTTCTAGGACTAAAACTTTTCCTTTCCTTCTTAGTTTACCGTCTTAGTTTATTATCATATATTTTAGGTCTCAAATTTTTTACTATGAGGCTTTTAGTAGAATGTACCCAAAATAAGATAATCCAAAGAAATTAATAATAATCTCCAAATATCAAAAATTGAATATTCTTTTTGTCCATTTATAATGTTCATATGTTTTTTCTGTCACTGTGCTTTTACTGTTTCCCCAATTAAGACCTTTGCAATACAAAGTTAGCCCATAAGTAAGGGTTTCTAATGTAAATGTTTTGTCTATAAAACATAGGGACAGAATTTGTCTCATTCTTATTTACTGCAGGATACCAAAACCAGAAGTATTATTTCTGAGACCAGTAATAAAATTGACACTGAAATTGCTTCTTTGAAAACACTGATGGAGTCTAACAAGCTTGAGACAATTCGTTACCTTGCAGGTAAGGTAATTCGCTGTCTTGTTAAAAAAACAAAATTCAGTGTAGTAAAGCTGAAGATCTAATTGGCCTTTTTAAACAATTTGGGCAGCCTCTTATCTAGCAAGTAGAGGGAATGGAAGCTCAATGCATTGTACATTATGGGAAGGAATGTGGGGCAAGGAAGTTACTAGCAAAAGAACAGGATTGTTGCAGGCAAGGTCACTTTCCCATGAGGATAAAAACAAGGGGTCTTTTACCCTCTGGAAGAAGGGAGAGGGCCCATGTGGCAGACCCATTATCACTAATCGGAAGATTCCCTGTTTGTTCAGTTAAGACTACATTTCTGGGAAAGTTTGAAACTGCGGTTAATGTAGATATTAAGCCCTGGTTTGCAGAATAAGCCTGAGTGATGCCATTTGGGGCCTGTGGTTTAACAAGTCACCCATTTGATCAGTCTCAGCTTAACTGAAAAATGTGATCAAAATTTAAGGTATTAGTGCTGCTCTCAGTTACCACTATTTTGTTGTTCTTTTCTCTGGTATTATTAGGGAGGCAGAATGTCCTTTGTCCTTCTAGCTGGTCTAAGAAATTGACATGAGACAGATTAACAAGAGAAAACAGACATGAAATTCCAAAGACATTCAGGCAATGTGAGGCTTATATGACATCCTGAGCAAAGGATTGGGGGGGGTAGGGGGTCGGGATATATAGGGAAGGACAGCCAGGCAGGAAGGTGAGAGGAGATGTTTGGAAAAATAAAGGTTGCTGTTACACAAATAAGCGTCTTAGGTAAAGAGGAATCTCAGTTAATAGCTCTGTATAGGCTGTCCTTTCTGTAAATGTAAACTTAGGCAGTTTGATGGGGAGGTAAGGAGCTTTTCGTAAATCTGCTGGGTTTTGACTGCTTTTAAGTCAAAGTAACATTCATGGGCAAAATGGCCTATCTTAGGGCAGCCTGCCCTTGGCACTTGAAGTTCCCTCTGAAACTTCCCTGAAGTTTCACACATTTAAAGTTGAGCCCTGGTAGATTGTTCCATCTTGTTGAACCAGTCTTTTAGTACTGGCAATAGATCAGCTCAGTTATAATCTCATTTCAGGAGGTCATGATGCAGGTATATTCTCAAAGTTAGGCCTGTGATTTAATTAAATAACTAATCAGGTGTTCTGTTTCGTTAATTTTTCTGAGTTCTGAGGGTAGCCAGCCATGACTTGTAGATGTCAGGCTGGACGCATCTTCAGCTGGAGTGGGAGCAGGCAATGACAGTCTGACAGATTTTCCTGGTTTATAGTCCACATGTCTCTGATCTTTCAAGTACCCCTAGAACAATAGGCATACAGGTTGTCTAGATGTGAGGTAGTGTGATTTTTCTGAAGGTTACCTCAAGTTGTTTTTATTTGGTTTGCAGGGCTTCAGGGAAAAGGGCAGTTTTAGTTCTCAAATGATTCCAAGTCAGAAAGGTAGGAGAAAAATTGAAAATACGAGTTTAAAGAGTTGTAGCTAGTCATTGGAGAAAACTAGAGGTAATCTGGATCTAGTCTAGTTTTTGATGAGCAGTATTAAAATCTAATACACAGGGGTGTGTTTTTCTTTTCTGTAATCACCATTTCCACCAAAGATAACCAAATTGATGCTAATTAGTTTGCAAAATAAGTTTGGTTTTAAAAAAACTTGGCCTTATTAATTTACATAAGTGTAGCAAGAATAGCAGTTGATCGTATAGGCTCTTTAAACCTGCTTTGCTGGAACTATTCATAAGAAATCTCCAGATTAAATTTTCAGTAGCCTCTCAACTACTTGCCATCAGACTTCACCTGCAATACCTATAGATTTGGGTGAATTCTTCTTTTCTCTAGGTTCCTGCATTGGCCAGGAAATGATCTTCTTTACTCACCTGGTAAAGCTGCTGGGAACTCTGTAAGCGATAGTTATTTCCAAGGAAGCTTTATAGGCTCCATAAAGTCCTTAAAGCTGTCTGGTCATATCTGAGTCTGTGTAAATCTATGTCTAAAATAGGACATTCCAGTCAAAGCCTTGATCATATAACCAATTTCCCCATTGTGTCCTGTTACAAGGAGAATAGATTCTTATTTAAATTAAGCAAACTTCCATGAAAATAGAATACTCACTGGGTTTCTGAATGCTGGAGGGATCAGATAGGGAGAAAAAGATAAATGTTTCAAATTGCTGTGAATCAGCTTAAGAAAAAAAGCTTCCTTCAATCTGGAAAAACAAAACATTTTAAAAAGTCAGCAGTGCTTCAAAGTCATAAAAATAATTCTCAGTTCATTCAGTCCGATTTATTCTTGTTCTGCCTAAATCTGGTTTTTTTACTAGTAAGTTCAGAAATTCTTACCTGGTCCAGTTTTATGATCTTAAGATTATTGGAAACTTGTACTCAGAGTTCTTTACATGAGTCTCATTGAAGACATTTGCATTAGCATCAGAGTAAAACAGTAACTTAAAGATGACTGTGGTTATAGATGTGATTGGAATTCATTACAATGCAGTTGATAATTCAGTTTTTTCTGTATTATACAACACTTCAAGGTAACATACCAAGATACCAGATTTTTAGGAGTTTCACTTATTTTATTAACATGTCTATACGAGGGTTTAGTGTCACTTTGACAGTGCTTCCGCTACAATTTACTATACCAAATTTTCACAAAATTTTAAATGTTAGATTATGATCCAAAAATTTTAGGGTTTGGTTTTTGGAAGTATATTATAAAAATATTTGAAAGGTTTGAACATCTGATTAATTATTATGAAATAGCATTTAATTATTTAACCAAAGTGACAATAAAAGATTTCAAAGGCAAATAGAAATGGTTACATCCTTGTGAGCAAAATTTAGCTCTTTTAATGTTAAGACTCAGTTTTCTTAAGTCCTCAAATATAGCCAAAGAATCCTTGTTTTCTCGGCAGATGACTTTATAAAAGTAAAGAAAAGCTTTGTTTACAATTTATTAAGAGCAAACCAGTAGTTCAAGAAAATTATTTACTTAAATTCATTCTATTCTTCTCTAAAATTATTGTTCATAAACCTTCTACAGCTTTATTTATTACATTCAGGCTTTGTCCTAAGTTTTCTCTCTTTAAATAACCACTCTCACTTTAGGACAAAATTATTATCTTTTTGTTCAGCAAAACTGTATTTTGTCAACTCAAAGAAAACCAACCTCAAAGTAGGTTAGTAAATGCTTTTTTTTGTCTTACCAAGGACTAAAGCCTGGGAGACAGTCTTTCATACTGCTCTGAAGAACTGCTCAGAACTGCTCACAAGCACATATAGCCCCTCCCTTTCGTAACTACAAAGACCCTTAGGTCATCTTAATACATTATGTTTCTCTCATATCTGATTATTTGAAAATATTGCTTGCATGCCTCTGCTTAACTGATTTTCTGTTTCTACCTGTTTGATTTCTCCTTGAGGTCACTTGAGACCTCAAGTCAGAGAAGGCCAACATTGGTTGCATCCTGCAGTTTTAGTACACAGTTTGTATTCCTCATACTTTCCCTGCATACAGTGTTGTTTCCCTTATTTCTAGTCGTAATTACGTTTATTAGAATCCTTAACTCTTAGAAACTAGTTTCTAGTGAAAACTATGTAGTAAACAATTGTGAACTGTTCATAATTTTTAGAAACGTGCTTCATAGCAAAGCACAAAACATTTTCTAACATCCAAATTTATCTTTAATTTATCTATAAGACAAAAATAGATAATTTAATGAATTTATCTTAATGCGATATTTAACTTAGAAAAACATTAAAGTTTCAGGTTACCAAAGATCTTGGAAGAAATATAAAAGTTTACATACAAACATTTTTTTATGTTTATTTACTTGTTCTTAAGAATTATGTTCAGACTACCCATAAAACTTCATGAGGCAATAAAGTCAACTGCTGTCCTAAGTTTATTTTCTGGTAAGTTTTGCAAAAGAGATAACATGAACATATTTAACTCTTAGTAAACACATGCATAGTAGACATGTCTTTAACCAACAATACTAAAGTTAGTCTCTAGCTTTCTGAGTTTTGGACCACCCAATCCTTACAAGCACTTGTCTTTATAACTTTTGTTTTTATTCATACTTGTCTAGAGGACATTAAAGGCTTGATTTCCAAATACTCCTCCCCACCCCTCCGTGAAAAACTTCTTCCTAACATTGGTATTTCAAACAATGGCTCTTTAATCCTAGAGATGATGGGGATAGAAAATTTACATCCCAAAGGTATGGAGAGATTATCCAAGTTTTCCGTAAGGTGGAGATAGAACATATCTGCTTGTTATCAAAGGTGCTGGAGTCTGGGCACAAGAACCCTTTTAGAAGTTTGCCTCTTTAATTTTCAGTCACAGGCAATTGTGGGCTATGTTTACATTTTAAAGACCTAAGAATTTCAAGGGACAGTGAAAGAATGCAAAACAAACTTTTTTCCTTCAGAGTTTCAGATTGCTATTTAAGATTTGGCATTTTTTCTTAAGTGCAGGACAATTTTGTACCAATATCCTGATCTTTTTTTTTTTTAAAGATTTTATTTATTTGAGAGAGCGAGAAAGAGAGAGAGAGAGCGCACATGAGAGGGGGGAGGGTCAGAGGGAGAAGCAGACTGAGTCTGCTGAGCAGGGAGTCTGCTTCTCCCTCTGACCTTCTTCCCTCTTGTGCTTTCTATCTCTCATTCTCTCTCTCTCTCTCAAATAAATAAATAAAATCTTTAAAAAAAAATATGTGGGTGCCTGGGTGGCTCAGTTGGTTAAGCAACTGCCTTCGGCTCAGGTCATGATCCCGGAGTCCCGGGATCGAGTCCCACATCGGGCTCCCTGCTCAGCAGGGAGTCTGCTTCTCCCTCTGACCCTCTTCCCTCTCATGCTCTCTGTCTCTCATTCTCTCTCTCAAATAAATAAATAAATAAAATATTAAAAATAAAAATAAAAATAAAAAAAAATATGTATAGATATTGTGAGAGGCATAGGTGGACTTTCATTTTTTTTCTAGGGTTGCATTTCTGGTTTTATAGAGATTTGTAAGACAAAGACAGTTGTTACTAATTCGCACAAAATTGGATTATGGCCTGAATATCGGGCTTGGCCTGTTTTTTTAACTAAATTTGCTTTATATCAATCAGATTTTTAACTAAAATTTTAATCAGAAACTTTATGCCTTTGCAAAATCTTTCTGAAGCACTTTAACAAAAGCCTGTTACTGGGTATACAGTTCACCCTTGGCTTTTCTGTTGGCCCCTGAGTATTGGCATTTCACAAACCATTTGTAGGAGGGTCTAGGAGCAATTTTGGTCATTGTTCCTCTCCGAATGGGGGCTGTGAATAGTCTAAATTTGGTAGGATTGTCTGAAAGTAGAGGTAAAAGGCCTTTACACTTTAAAAGATTTTCTGCTATCCAGGGAACACAATTTCTTTTGTGGCAGGTGGTCTAGGATTTACTTCTTTTTTTTTTTTTTTTTTTTTAAAGATTTATTTATTTATTCATGAGAGACAGAGAGAGAGAGAGAAGCAGAGGGAGAAGCAGGCTCCCAAGGAGCAGGGAGCCCGATGCGGGACTCGATCCCAGGACCCTGGGATCATGACCTGAGCCGAAGGCAGACGCTTAACCATCTGAACCACCCAGGCGCCCTAGGATTTACTTCTGAAGGACATTGCATAGGAATGCCTAAAGCTGGCAGAGCCTGATTCCAGAGCCCTGGAAGATAGGAGCAAAGAGAGCCTACTGCCAGTCTTGGGTGCTTTGGTTAACATTTCTTCTCTGGCTTTCAGCATTTATATGAGCAACCTGTATACTTTTAACCTAGAGATTAGGCCAGAGTTCTCTGTGAATCCTGAAGGTAAATGGAAATGAAAACAGATGAGGCTGGATTTTAAGAAGGGGCATTTATGTTGGATATGGACATTGATTTTTGTCTGAAGTCTGATTTCTCTTCATCTTGTCAGGGGAGTCCCTAAGGCTAGCCATTATACTAATACAATTGAGAGCTGTCTATAAAATAGATATTTTTAAACCTGTACCTCTGAAACAAATAATACATTATATGTTAAAAAAAGAAGATAGTAGAAAGGGAAAAATGAAAGGAGGGGAAATTGGAGGGGGAGACAAACCATGAAGGACTATGGACTCAAGAAGCAAACTGAGGGTTCTAGAGGGGAGGGAGTGGGGGGATCGGTTAGCCTGGTGATGGGTATTAAGGAGGGCACGTAGTGAATGGAGCACTGAGTGTTTTATGCAAACAATGAATCATGGAACACTACATCAAAAACTAATGATGTATGGTGACTAACATAATAAGATTAAAAATATATATATAGCCAATTTAAAGGATCCATTGTCTAGGCAATGACAAATAAGATCTATCAGTAGTAACTCAAATCAATAAGCCTTTAATGGCTTAACCAAAGCCACAAGAGGCATCCAGAGAAGGGTGGAGATAATGTAGCTCCTGTGATCCGAAAGTTTACTCCCAAAATTAATCTAAGGAAACAAAGGCCTTCATTGCACAGGTATTAAGGATAATGCAATGAAAACCGTGTCTCTGATCTCCCACATAAATGTGAGACTCCTGTCACAAAACCACTAATCTTTGACACCAGGCAGGTGCTACTTAGGAATGGGACTTTCCAGCACTAACAACAAAGTTCCCTATGGCCTGGGACCTCTCATAAGAAACTCTGCTGAGAGGGGCATAGCTAGACAGGGTCAGAACCCATCTATTCAACTGGCCATCAAGGTGTATCCTCTGGAGAGTGGAGACCAAAAAGAATATTCTCAATGGTCACAAAGCCAAGCTCTGAAGACCTAGAATAAGACAAAAGGAAAAAAACCATCCAGTTTTTCTTGTAGCTAAGCCTTGGGGTCTCTTGGAGCTACACTAATACCTGGGAGGCTTATACTATGGATTGTGTGTTTTACAGTCTACCTTGTTGCACAGAAGTTTTCTGGAACTTGGCAAGTGACCTGTGTCAATCTAAGCTGTCCAGGACCAACTTATCTTAGCATGGGAGTCTTTGAGCTAGGTGCCAAGCACTCTACTGGCTTTTAAGTGCCAAACCTGTGCCCACCAATTTTGTGGCTTTGGCCTCCAAGATGTCCCTTAGCAACAGCCTTTACCTCACATATGACAAATGACATAAAAGACACAGGAAAACAAAGTCCCTGGGATGAATTGGATCCATAACCAAGGAGTACTCTACTAAATTTACCAACAGTCATTAAGCCCAAGGAACTAGTTCCACAAATATTTTTTCCTGCTCATCTTCATTTAGAAAAAGGGTTCTCACCACTCTTGTTCTTGACTCAGATTCCACAGAGATTTCTAGGAGATACACGTGATAAGAAATCTTACCCTCTGCTGGCTATATGTCAGATTTCCCAAGGATCTCTCTGCTGCAGCAATGCTGGGGGAGAGTGGTATCCAGTGAGTTTAAAGCATCCTGCTGTTTATACCAACTGTCAGGAAGAAAGAATGTCCTCTGCCCTTCAAGGTTCTTCTAGCTGGATCAAGAATCAAATTGACATGACACATTAACAGGAGAAAATCAAACTTAGTTTCATATGGACATGGGGAATCCACAGACATGAAATCCCAACGACAGGCAACATGAAGCTTACATGACATCCTGAGCTAAGGAGAGGGGTTACAGATCCTGGGGATAGAGAGGGGAGGAAGGTCCATTAGCACCAGTCAAATTCAAACAAGTCAGAGACTGGAGGGAATCATCTTTTTAAGCCAAGCAAGCTGTTTTTTCATCTTTCGTAACTGAGTTTCAGCTTGCCCAGAAGAGTTGCTCTAGGCATAGTAGGTGGTCACCAGAGCATAGACACCACTTTGCTCAGCTAAAAAATAATCGAGAGCTATTCTATTATCAAGGACAACTTTGGCTACAGAATCTAAGGATCTTTGTTGGGCTGCTATTTTTTTTAGCAGCAAATTTTATAATTAAGAATTAAGGAGAAGTTCTTAATCATAGTCTCATTTATAAATTTATCCCTAAACAGGGAAATAGGGATTTGCCAAAAGGAGTGAATCCTGAATCAGAAAAGCATCCTGGTATAAATCCTTTAAACTTAGGGGAGTCGAAACAATGCAGTGTCTTATTTTGCTGGTGAAAAGTTAAAGGCCTTTATTTACACAAAACAAGACAAACATGTACCTCAACACACCAGCAGTCACGAAAATATGTCACTGCAGACTGTCCAAGAGAAGGCCATGCACACCACCAGCAGTTCCCAAACTGGACTCAAGCAGACTTCCTTCAGGGACTATGGACTAGAAATGAGGAAAGGACTAAACCAGTAAACCCCAGTAACAGGGGGAAGGATTCCAATGTGGAATTGTAGACTGAACCAAGGGCTAAGTCCATTAGAGCCTTGTTAGTCTAGACTGATTCATTAACCCTGGACTGGAAAGCCAGTTAGATGGGTGGCTTGAACCCAAAAAGCAGAGCTGAAACTGAGAGACTTACCAAGGGCCCTCAAATGACAAGAAAGTGAACTCTCAGCATTTGCGGGGTGCCATACCTGTGTTTCTCATTGTCCCCAAAAGCCAATAGATGTTTGCTTCAGATCTCACCGCTGCCACCAAATCGGTTAAAAAAACAAACCTAGTAAATTTGAAGATCTAATTGGCTTTATTAAATCATTCATGAACTGGGCAGTGTCTCATTTAGCCAGTAGAGGGGAGCTCCCAGGAGTTGTACAAAATGTAAGGTTTTGGGGCACCTGGCTGGCTGGCTCAGTTGAGAGAGCATGTGACTCTTGATCTTGGGGTCATGAGTTTGAGCCTCATATTGGGTATAGAGATTACTTAAATAAAACTTAAAAAAATGGAAGGTGAAAAGGAGAGTTGGGCAAGTAGGTTATTAGCAAAAGGATTGTTCCAAGCAGTCACTTTCCCTTAGTGGAAGAGCAGGAAGTTTTATGCAGATCACTTCATCTTGTGGGGGATGGAGAGGACTCATGTGGCAGACTCCTCGCTGATCCACAAAATTCCTGACTGACTGGTTAAAACCACACTAAGGTTTAAACTACAATCAGATATTAAGCCCCAGTTTGGGGGCTTGGCCTAATGGGGCCTGTGGTTTTAACATTGTGTTTGTCAGAGAAAGTAATTGCTGTCATTTGATATTGAGACCTGTTAGCTCCTATCTCCCAGGGTAACCATGGAGCACAAAAGAAAAAGAGCTAAAACACATTTCCTTTATCATTTGGCAGTGCTGGAAGAATAGAAGTTTAACAGGCAGTAAGTTTAAGATAGAAGTTTAACTGGTGACTCTGCAACCTACTAATAGGAAAACGCATATGGATATCAAAGAAATACATAAAAACAAGTACAAAGTGATGCAAAGATAAATTGGTTATTCCACAATGGAATAAAAGAAATGAAAATTTTACTTTTATTCCTATGTTTTTCCATAAGGACTTACAGAAAAAGATCACTAAAACAGAGGCAAAAACCATAGCAAGCATAGGGGGAAAATTACCCTTTACTTTGAATCCGGTTGAGTACAATTAGAGACCCAAAAATTAGATTTTCACATACTGAGCTCTTCAAGTACCATGTGACTGACAGTTACAGGGCCCGAAGGAGTGAGAAGAGTGCGCTACTTTTGTAGTACTTTTCTCTTTCTTTTTATAAAAAGTAATGTGTTTTACTATTAGAGTATATCTCTTTTTAGGCCTTTTCTTCTGTATATAAATATTGCAGATTATTAAAAATAACTAGATTGTATTGTACAGACTACAGCTTTTTCAAATTTAACCAAATGTTTTAAGTATCTTTGCATATCAATGTATATGTATGTTTTTACTAGAAAGTATTCCATTATATGAAAATGCCATAATTTATTTCTCCAAACCTGTTAGCAAACATTCTCCCAATTTCTCATTATAAACGATATTGTACCCAACAGCCATGTGTGTGACACGCACATGTGCGCGCACACACACACATATCTTTTTGCCCTTATGCTAGTAGTTCTATATAATTGTTTAGGACCATCTAAAATTGGGGGTCCAAAAGATACGCACATTTAAGATGGTTTATGTTACTGAATTGTTGTCCAAAATAAAACTGCTGATTTATACCATCAGTGGTTTTCTGGGCAGCCTCTGTGAGTGAAGGTGGAGCCCCCAGCCCTTAGCTGATACATACCTCCTTTACTTTCTTCACCTTGAATCTTTTAAAATATTTTCTCTTTTTAAAATAGCTTCTGTTGAAGATTGATTTGAAAAAGAGTTCTAAGGCTAAAGTAAGTTTTGAAAACCACTATTCTAGCAAAGTCTCTAACTAGAGATCTTCAGTTCACTGCTGATGCTCAGGGGAAATTACAAAATAGCCCAGTTTGCAGTGTTCATTCTCACTTTCAAAATAGATCTCAGAGCAACCTAGGTTAGGAGTAGCTTCCGATTCTACTCAGCTTCCTCTAAGAGTGTTTACCTAGATCGGTATCTTAGTTAAAGTCCCTTTATACTCGGTTTGAAGATGGTGGTGATCTCCAAAAAGCTTTCTTTCAGTAGTGGCTGAATGTAAGGCAGACTTGAATAGACTTAGTGGAAGTGACAAAAGAAATTAACATGTCATTGTTTACAAAAATACTTTTTCTGAGTTACCTTCCTTTCCTTTTTTCACTGAGGATTTGCAACCAGCCATTCTGAAGGCGTTTTCTTTTTTCGACCTTATCCTTCAAATCTGTTCCTGCTGCTGTTGTTGTTAAGCCTTTTAGGATATTAAAATTCCGTAATCTTTGTGGAAAGGTAACGTCATGAGTGGATCCACTGAGTGTAGAATACCTGAGATGTTGCCAATAAAACAATAATATTTCACTTATTCACATACCTAATTTAATCAAGAGCAGAGGGGGAAAAATGAAAAAAGATACTAATAAAGCCCGAGCATTCAAGATCTGGGATTTCCTTAGAGAAGAAACCCTTACAAAATTATAAATTGTAATCAGTTTGGTTATTTGGTTTCCCAGCATTATCATACATAGAAGACTTACTTTCAGTGATCATACATCCAACTTGAACTAGCTTAGGCATAAAAAGAAAATATATTAGTTTACATATTGAATTATGGAAGGGCACAGGTATAGCTTGACCTCAGGGATAATTGGAATCACAGTTTACTCTGTATCTTGTCTCTGAATATCTGCCTCATTCTCTTATGCCATCTTTCTCCAATCCATTGGAAACATGGCTACTAGTAGTGTCCAGATTCCTATCATTCGAGTTTCGCCAACCAAGAAAAATTACCCCTTTCCTTATTTCCAATTCAGAACAGCCCTGGGAAGGCGTCTGAATGGCCCATTTTTGAGTCAAACACCACCCTTTGACCCAGATCACTGTTGCCAAGGAGAGAAGCGCTCTAAGATAATGGCCGTTCCAGGTGATCGATATAGTTAATGTGGCAGATTCTGTTCTAAACAGACAAGAAGACAAGCTAACATTACAGAGTACTTAAGAGGTACCAGATACACGCTCACCTGAGCATCCTATGTAGGGATGTGTCCTTCACAGGCCACGGAAGATAAACAACAAAGGTGAAAGCAATTTGGGTAGCAAAATAACACCAGTGAGACATAGTAACCACTCAGAACAGAAACTTCAATACAATAACCATTGTGTTGTATATTCTAAAAAGGAATGAAATGCCTCCTTCCTCACAACAAATTAAGTGTTCATTTGGTAGTCTAAGAAAATTTATCAGCTGTTTGGGTTAGCAGAGAATATATTCGCCTACACAGCACTGTATGGCTTCAAGAAATGACAAATCAGATTGAATCCTTCAAGTGGCGAGAGGTAAGATGAACAGAATGGTTTTTAAACAGTAACTCTGGACTCAGGTACACATAATGTTGAGTCCCTCTTCCACCACTTGCCAGCAATTTATAACTTTGGGCTGGTTGCCTTATCTCTGCAATGGGATAATATCACCAATCTTATATGGTTTTAATTGCAGTTAAATAAGGTAATGTATATAATTGCTCAGCACACTGCTGTGGAACATGGTAAAGAGTATAGGATCCAATGGATGAATGTATAATTGACCAGAATGTATAACTGACAAGAAACTTACGTGTTACTCTTTTTCCTCAAATATCCAGCCTCCCTGTGTGTCTTAGGCCTAATCCCATTTCTTAAAATTAAGGAAATGAAAAAAAAGAAATGACCTTGTTATTAACCAAATTTCAATTAGTTATTAGGATCAAATGGGATAATGTGTAGAGTTATATGTTTAAATTACAGTAGCTTTACTATGAAAGGCTGTTTCTTGAATCTTTAGTCATAAAAGTTTGCCATTCATCTCTGGGTCTCTATTTTAAAAGTCAAGGCTATTTAAACAAACTAGAAACTAGGGAGTCCCTGAAAGCCTCACCCAGATTTAATTTCTTAAAGGAGAACAAAAAGGTTTTCTGTCCAGAATCTAGCAAAGAGTAGGTGGCACATTAACTACTTTAAAAGCCTTTTCTTCTACCTGCAATTTTTTAGAAGATCTTCATTAAAATTCCATGTACAAATTTTTTATAATCATGAAATTGTTTTTAAATGTACTGAAAAGGCAATTAAAGTTTTCTTCTCATGGATGATATGGCTGTCCATTTTATTACATCATTTTTTAATTCCGGTAAGATGGTTTTCCCACTTAATAAGATCTAAAATTAGATTGCATAATTATTTAGTAGTCATTGTTAATACTAATGTTAATGACTTGAAGCACTGTTTATAGATTCTAACTGACATAATTTGTAAACTATCCTTGTTCTGGTTTAAAATATAGGAAGCTTTTAAGAATTGGTATTTATCCTACCCTAAAGGATATATTTTATCCTTAGCGTAATTTTCTGGGAATAAAAAACCTAAGGTAGAAAACTGGTTGGACTTCGTTTTTTGCTCTTCGTTTAATTTGAAGATGACATTATTGTGTCTGTCTCTGCAAAATAATATCAAATGTGAAACCCATAAAATGGTATCTTCTTTTCACAGCCTCAGTGTTTACTTGCCTGGCAATAGCATTGGGATTTTACAGAATCTGGAAATAGTAGAGCTACCATATTATGCTGCTGTGGACTTAGAACACTACACCAGGATGCATTTATTCTGAACATGGAAGTTGTGGCAGATACTCAATACAAGGTTATTCAGAGTACATATGGACTAAAAAATACTTTAAGATGGGAAGATGTGCTTTGAGTTTGTGTTTTGTATGTGTCTTTATTTTATTATGTTGAAAAGCTGTCATTCAAAACCTGATTGATTTGAGATAGAGGCTTTTTGTCTTTATCCTTTTCATAGTTCATAGAAACTGATCCAGAGTTTTCTTGTGTTTGCTTGAATAATGTATTTCGTAATGTCTGCTGCAAATTTAAAAACTATTCCCAAGCCTACATACTTGTAATTGTATTCAGCTTCCCTGGTAACTACTGCACAGTTACCTTTTCATAGAAAATAAAATCTTGTTTTAACAAAGTTGTTTGGATTTTAAAGGCAACTTACCATATATGGAGATTGGGTTTCTTAGTAGTGAATTAAAACATTGAACTTTAAAATAATGTGTGCCCTAGTTCAACTGTAGGACATTTGGTATGAAATCTTCGAGTTGCTATGTCTTGAGCTCTGATTATTACATATACTTCATTTTTTTGATTCACAAAAACCAGTTTATCCCTGCTTCTTAGGAACCCATCTTAAATTTACATAAAATGAAGAGGGTTTTTTGGGTTTTTGTTTGTTTTTTATGAGTCACTTAAATTCAGTAAACTTCTATTTGGTGACTAAGTAGACCAAGCAGGGTTATATAAGGACTAGTCAAGAGTCAGTAAAAACCCTTCACCATATTTGAAAAACAAAGTTTATAATTCCCATTTCGTCAATCTTTAAGAATTCTGATACATGAATATTTAAAAGTATGCAGTATTTTTTTAATATGAAGAAAAAAAATGAGGCAATGGAAACAGCAATGGTCACCAACGCTGAACTTATTGATTGTTGTTTTGTTGAATAATAGCTACCACTGCCTATACAAGGGGGACTGTGCTAAGTAATATATAGCAACTCACCTTTTTTTTTTTTTCCAAAGCGGTGGTATTATCCTTATTTTACAGCTGAAAAAACAAGCTAAATGAAGTTAAGGTCACACAGTTGTAACTCACACAACTGAGGTTGCCAAGGCTATACAGCAGACAAGCCACACAGTCTTTAAATTCCAGTCTTTAAATTCTTTCTTACTCGGTATTCTAGTCATCTACAAGTTGAGCCTCTATCTTGATAGATGGACAAATAATCTAAGGCATGGGAAAAAAAACATTTCTACTTACATCTCTCTAACGTCTTTTTCACTTCTGTTTTTGTGTTTCACTAACATAATGTGGCATAATGTGTATATATATATATTTGGTCTTTGTCCCCAATTCCTGTTCTCCTAAAACCCTTGTACTTTCTTGATAGGGGTAATTACAAGCTTCTGTTTTCTTGGCACAAAGCTCCTAAAATCCTCCAGATCTCCTGAATGGTAAGAGTGTATTCTGCATGCTGAGGGGATAGGTGGCTGGGAGCCCTTCTGTAACTTCAGAATGGGGACTGGTTGCCAAATAGACCAAGGCACGATTATAGATTGGAACTTTTCAGCCTCCCTGATCTCCCAACTCAACCTCTGGGAAAGGGCGAAGACAGGAGAGGAGCTGAAGGTTGAGTTCAGTTCCCACTGGTCAATGCACTGAATACATTGGTGCTAGGAGGGCGGCACACAGAAGGAAGTCATGGGAGCCCCATGCACCTCTCACTCCACACCTCGTCTTACGCGTCTCCAGTGGGCTGTTGCTGAGATGTATCCTTTCTATTAAACTGGTGACACTCAAGTGTTTTTCTTCTGAGCTCTGTCAGTCATTCCAACCAACTGTGGAATCTGAGGAGGGGGTTCAGGAAACCCCCAGATGTATCACTGATTAGTCAGAAGTACCAGTGACAACCTGGGACTTGAAAAAGGGTGTCTGAAATGGCGACATTCTTGTGGGACTGAGCTTTTAACCTGTGGTCTGACGCGAACTCTGGGAAGTTAGTATCAGAAATGAATTGTTGAACACCCAGACGGTGTCCAGAAAATCCAAGAATTGGTTGTGTTGGAAAACACCACGCATAACAATACATATATGTGATTTATGATTAAATACATATAATTTCAGGATTGTATTAACAATTTTGATTCAGCAGCTATAATACCCAAAATAATAATGGTTTAAAGAACAAAGAGGTTTAAGTTCTCTCTTACCTACAGTCTAGGTATAAGCTTTCCCAGGCTAGTATGTCAGCTCCATGGTATCCAGGCACAGGATCCTTTTTATCTTACTGTTCTACCATCCCTGGTGTTGCCCTCATTCACAAGGTCCCATGACTCACCACCATATCCACATCCCACAAGCAGAAAGGGGCAAGATGTGGGCAAGCCCCTTCCCTTTAAGGTCATGACCCTGAGGTTATATACACACCATTTTTTGTCCATACTCTATTGGCCACAACTTGGTGTTTTAGCTGCAAAGGAGATTGGGAAGTTAGCCTTTATCCTGAGCAGCCACAAGCCCAGGCAAATCCTAACACTGCGGAAAAAAGGGAGAACAGGTACTGGGGGACAACCAGGGAACCTCTTCCTTCAAGGGTGCACGCTTCTATGACAACACTCTTCTAGTTATTTCCTACCTCAGTGGTACAGAGAGAGACTGGAGATGGGGCCTTGAGAAAACTGGAGCAAGAATAACAAACTATGTACAGAGTAGGGATTCACCTTAGGGTCACCAGCCTGGAAGGAAGGCTGTGTCTAGTCCCAGAAGGTGAGAAACTGGGTTCGGGAATTCCTGTAGTGGTTAAGAATGCAGACTCTGAACTTTCCCCACTGAGGTGAGAATCCTGGCTTCACAGGGCTATGTGATTCTGGGCAAATTACTTAATTCCCATCTGTAAAATACACCTATCTCCTACTGCTGTGGTGAGAATTAAAAGATAGTATGTGGAAAGGACTCGGCACAGGTCTCACACATAGTACATACCAAATAAATGTTTTATTATAGATCGAAGGCCTTTTGCAAACCATAGAGAAACTAACAATGATCAAAAGGATAGGTGAGGCATTTTTTAAAACTGGCTTACAGACCCCCGACCAGCCTGAACTGGTCTCCCATGCAAATACGCTCATGTTAGGGCAAACTGGTCCCGATGATACTGTGTCAGAATGGCCTTTAAGCATCCACGGAAAGTACGTGCCAGGGTCCAGAGGGTGGGCAGTCGGGGGTGTGGTGAGAAGGCTGTGGCCAGCAAGGCCCAAAGCCAACAATCAGATCTTCAGGGTGCGGCAGATCTAGGCAACTGCCCCAAGACAGTAACAAATTGGCTACACGGAGGAGGAAGTGGGTAGAGTTAGAAAGGAGGGCATGAAGTCAGAATTGAAATGAAATGCTGTGGTGGTTTTTTTGGTCAGCAACATCAGGAGGCGGGGGAGGGAAGAGAGAATAACAAAGCCATGTATTTATTATCCTGTCCAGTCAGCCTCATTTTTATATTGCTTTCTTATAAAGCTTGCAAGACAGAACAATGGTTGAATTCTAAAAATTATTTAAATCAGTATTTTTAGCAAACATGAGGTTTTTTTTACAAGAGATTTTTATTTTATATAAAACTTAGTCCTGAGATATTTGGTTGCCGTTTTCTAAAATTTACTCGTCTTATTTGCATTATCTCCTGAGTCCAGATGCCTTTTTAAAAGTCATTTGAAAAGTTTAAAAATGATACTCTCTAATAAGTAAAAGATAATTTTTAATGTCTACATTTCTTTTGATTACTAGACTGTACCACCTTATAAAGTTTGTGTGAATACTTGCAAAATCAATTACTCATAAATATATAAAAAGTATTTGGGGAGGGGGAGTCCAGCTGAGTACATGTAATTTTAGCAATCCCTTTGATATTATATAACATATTTCTGCCTTCAGAAATGAAATACTATATAAGATTAACTCTGAGGAGAATTTATATAGATTTACATTTCTATCAATTTAAAAATAAAAGAGAAAAATCAAGCAAGTTTATTTAAAGTTATTTCACTGATCAGTACCTTCTCACAAAAACTCCCCCAGAAGACACCTTTTTCTTAATTCGCCTCTTCTCTTTGCTTGACTCACAAGAAGAGTCATCTTCCTACAAACAGGAAAAGAGGGCCAAATGAGAAAGCTACACTAGACACAATTTCACCTTTCTACATTATCTGTTCCACAAGAAAAAGTTTAACCATACTAATATTTTCAACTCTGGATTAAATTTCTTTTGGGATTTTGTGTAAGTAAATTTTCCAATCTGAAGTACCAGTACATCATATTCTGTGCTGACTCACAGACTAGGGGACACCTAGAGAAATCAACCAGTCCTGTCTCTACCCGAATACATCCCCAAAAGAGAATGCCTAGTTATTTCTGCTTTTATCTTACCCTAGCACTTCTCAATATACTGCTAACTGACATAAGCAGTGTTAGAAAGGCCTCCTCTGGATTCGTTGCAAGCCCTGTAGTGCTAGGAATCACATTTCTTGGTTCCTCCATTCCCTCCTCTGTGTTCACACAGCCTTCTACTGCCCACTGTGCCTGCCACCACTGTTCCCAAATATTTCTCATCCAGCATGGTATTCTCAGGACCCCGCACAGAAGATTCACTTAATGAATGCCATGGAAAGGAGCAAGAGAGGGCTAGAAATACAGTGGATGTTAGTCATCTATGAATAATTCTCCCTGCACCCAGCTGGTCAGGACAGAGCTGAATGCAAGGGCTCCAAGAATAGCACAAGGCACAGGGCCATGGGCAGAGCCCACCCCTGGACTGAGTATTCCCCAAGCTGTTCCTGCCCACACCCTTGGGCTATAAAAAGTTACTGTTATCAAAACAGTAATAGTTATTATTATCAAAAACTAGTTAAGTGCATTACATATGTCAAACTACCCTAAGAAACTACCCTGAGAAATTTTTTCCTGGAGAGAAATTACACTATTACAGATTGTTATTTAGAGGGGGGGAAAAGTCTTAAAAGGTACAGCTGAATGTAACCATAGGTCCTGACCAGAAGGTGGCAGGAGATTGAGGCAGAATTTCTTGAAGAATCAATGAGCACTGAATGGAAAGTTCATTTCATTTCTACTTTATATATTTACAGTCCCAAATAAACAAATTCCTCTACTTGGAGAAACACTGGGCTCTATACATTTATCTACTGACAATGTTTATTAAACTCGAATACAGAAAATGAAAGGAAGGAAAAAGAAAAGATATGTAGAAGGGGGAATATACTACCATGAATACTATTGGTAGAAAATACCTCAGTATTTCCACGCAGTATTTCATTTAACATCAATACAATCTCGTGAGATAGGTTTTCCCCTTTTTAAAGATGAAATTGAGACTCAGAAGCTTTTGCAGAAAAGCAGTGCCAGGCCTGCAGCACCATTAGAGGTCGGTGACATTTGCTCATTTACAAAAATTTGATTAACCTAAAGCAGGACTGCAAAAAAAAAAAAAAAAAAGGGCCCAGACGACAGGGCCCTCGAGTCAGCTCTCCTGAAAACCTACGCATTGTTGGTAGAGAGCAAAGTTTTGAGGGAGGATGTGCTGGAGAGCATGGAATCGAACTTGACGCTGAGAACACACTTCGGGGTAAGAAAATATTTTAAACAGCCATCAAAAAAACCAAAGTTTTCGGGTGCCTGGGTGGCTCAGTTGGTTAAGCGACTGCCTTCGGCTCAGGTCATAATCCTGGAGTCCCGGGATCAAGTCCCACATCGGGCTCCCTGCTCAGCGGGGAGTCTGCTTCTCCCTCTGACTCTCTTCCCTCTCGTACTTTCTATCTCTCATTCTCTCTCTCTCTCAAATAAATAAAATCTTTAAAAAAAAAAAAAAAACCAAAGTTTTCTAGGCAGACAAATCAATTTGCAATGACTCAAAAGAAGGTGAGGCTTGGGTAATCTCTTTAAGACCTAGGAGCGGGACAAAGCAACACACGCTCCTGTCACGGCGGCGGGGTCAGCGAGGTGCCTGCCCCCGGGTGACAAGGCAACAACAGGGCTGGGACTGCCCGCGGTCGTTAACGGAAGGTAAGTGTCCGCTAGTCCTCTAGCCCACAGCCTGTGACTGTGAGGGCTGGCCTCGCTGTACCAAAGTCCCCCCGGGGGCTGAGAGCGGTACAAGGTGAGCACCGCAAAAATGAAGAGAATGGGTTGTTATAATTAATTACGTCTCTTGGAAAATTAAGGACTGGTGAGATACCAAAACTCCGCGAAAGCATCTGAATTTGTACATGCAGAGAAATACACATACGTGTTTGTAAATGCATCGCACAGTGTGTAACAGGCATACCAAACCGTTGCCAGTAGCCTCCTCCAGAGACTGGGACTTGGTGCGGGAAGGAACAACTGCCCTGTTTTTAACATTTTACAACAAGCACATAGACTATTTTAATATTTTTAAAGTGGCTATTAAAGAGACTAATGATAAGTCTGTGCAAACTATAAGGAGCCAGGAAGGTTTTTTTTTTATCAATCAGGTTCGAGGTGATACAGGTCTGGGGCAGAATTAAATCACCCGTGATGACTGAAGAAAACATCTCCGCCCAGAAGGAAAATACGAAGTGAACCTCAATCCCTATGCCGTGCTACAAGAACTTGCCCAAAGGCCACATCATGGCCGTCTTCACTCACAGAAGAGAGTGAGGGTCACAGAGTGTCCCCAGAGTGCTCTCTGCCTGTCCACTCTGAGACGAGGTGGCCTGAATTTCTTGCTGTTTTCATTCTATTCTCTATATTCTACCTGCTTTTCTGTATTTGTTCTTTGTATGTTTCTCATATTCATTTTTCAGCTTCCTTCTACGTAGTTGTCCTTCCTGTCACTCTAAAGCATCTTTCTATATTTTAGGGCTGTATTCTGAATTCCAAATTCATAATTCTAGCTAGAAATTATGAAAAGAGCTAAGGCTATGGGGTCAAAAGCTAGAAACTGAATACTGGTCCCACCATTACTAGCTGTGTGAATTTAGACAAGTCACTTAACCTCTCTGAGCCTCGGTTTCCTCACATATTAAATGAGGGCAAATCAAATGACATATGAAAACACAAAAACTTTGTAAAGGTGAAGTGTTACAAGTGTTAGCTTTCATTACTCTGTAATCTGAACAAAGGACGCTATGACAACTCCCACTCTGGCTCCTTTCTACTCTTCAAACTTCTCTTGAGGATGGCAGCACATATACTAAAAACTTCTTTTGATGAGCTGAAGCTTTCTTACATGGACTCCATTCCAGTTTATTTTGGCTATTTAGAATATTAAAATACACATACTCTAGGTACCCGAAAATTCTTACCACTCTGCTTATAAAAAATATTTTTTCTTATATGTCTCAATAATACTTACACACACTTACGAATGAGGATGCTGTTCTAACCAGTACATATATGGATATATATGTATGCATGTGTGTATACATATAAAGTTTTATATAGTTATATATAAAAAGACATAGCTATGTAGAGAGATATATTCCTTTAGTCTTTATAACACTTTACAAAGTATAAATTATTATCTCCAGTTTAAAAATAAGGCAGAGAGGTTAAATGACTTGTCCAAACTAAAAAAGGTTGTGGCCAAGAATCAAACCCAAAGAGTCCCAGTCCAAAGCTTATGCTCTTAGCTACTCTTATCTACTACTTGTTGAGAGAGATAAATGTGTTAAGAAGGACACCAACCACAGCAAAGTTGGGGACCTGAATCCTTTCCAGTGTCTCCCTGAGTTGATCCACCTCTGCACGATACTCATCCAGCTGACCTTCTAATTTTTCTCTACGAAGCCGTTCATACTCCAGCTGGCCCTGCAGCTCCTTGATAGTCCTATCAAAAAAAATTTTCTCAATCAATCTCCAGTATCAACTAATAATTATTTTTGGCCAGAGTAAAAAGCATCCATGCATTGCATTTAAGGCAAATAAAACAAAGAAATAATTTATTTGACAAATATGAATCGGGAGTCTACTATGAGCTAGCACTGATCTAGACAGCAGGGATACAGCAAGGAAAAAACAGGCCAAATGTGCCCTCCTGGGGCTTACCTTAGCAGTGGAGGGAGAAAAACAACAAAGAAACAAGTAAATACATGGTATGGGGAAGGTGAAAAATGCTAAGGGCGAAAAAAATAAAGCAAGAAAGAGTAATATCAAATGTTGTCAAGGAGGGGATTAACACTTCGTACACAGTGGCCAGGGAAGGCCTTACTGAGAACGGATCTTCTGAACAGAGTACTAAAGGAAATAAGAGAGGTAAGCAAGTAGACATCTGGGGGAAGAGCATTCCAGACAGAGGCAGAAGTATGCCTGGTGAACTGGAAGAAAAGCAGAAGCCAATGTGGTATAGTAGTTTAAAGGACAAGTAGCAGGTCGGAGAGGCAAAAGGGAGCCAGAACAGGCAGCGCCTTGGAAGTCATAGCAAGGACCTAGACTCTCACTCTGAGCAAAGTGGGAAGCCACTGGAGAGTCTGAGCAGAGAAATGGCATGATCTCACTGAGATTTTTCTTTTGCTTTTGTATTTTTTTAATGATCTACAAGTTACTATGAGTAAAATACACAAAAAGCAACTGAACAATTCATTGAGTTTTGATTAATGGGTAAACCCTGTAATCACCACCATGACCAAGATATAGATTTCCATTGCCTCAGAAAGTTCCCCCATGCCCCTCCCAGGCAACCTTCATTTCCCATAGGAACCACATTCTGAATATCTATCATGTTAGATTAGTTTTGCCTATGCTTATAAATGAAACTGCATATTATATACTCTTATGTGCCTAGCTTCTTTTAGTCAAAAGTATGTGAGACTTACTGTACCTAGGTTTTAACATGATTACTCTGGACACTGTGTTGAGAACAGACTGCAGGGTATGGGGAGTGGGAATTAGGGGGCAGGGACAGGAAGCTGGGAGACATATCAGGAAGATGTTAAAATAAATCCAGACAAGAGTTGATGTGACTTGAACCAGGGTATTTTTCTGTCTTATTGCTGGATGGTGGGGGGAAGAGAATTCCCAAAGCAGCCTGGGTAGGATGTCAGGTTCCCAGGAGGGTGATCTAAGAGCATTCAGTAGTACCTCTGGTATGGAAGTGTGTGGGGTTAAGACTGGTAGGAAGCCTAGAATTGAGCGAATAAGAAGGGAAAATCATTCCCAGGACATGGTAATACAACCATGCTTTGTTGTATTTTGACTCAGATCTAACAGATCACAACAAAATTAAGAGGACATCCCTCAAACCAATACTTACCCAGTTTTTCTTGACAATTAGACCTAAAAGCAGGAGTTTGTACCTAAAGAATAAATGTCTTCAGATGTACTCAACACCAAGTGGAGAACCAATGCTAGAGAAGTATTAAAGCTCACTCAGAAGACACACTTCATTCTCAGCTGACATGAGAGTACATTCTGGCTCAAAGGCAAAGCAATCTTGAAAAAAAAATCTGTTCAAAATCACATTAATAGTATAACCATTTCACAGTGAAATGCTATTATTAGAGCTAGAAGTTCCAAATCATAATCCTCTTAAATAACAGGTTTGCAGTCCAACAGACTCAGGCTCAAATTCTGGCTCCACGTACCACTCTTCCAGTCCAATTGGATAGGAATGGTTAGAGATGGTTGGTTGAAAAGCTCAAAGTAGCTGTGGTCTCAAAAAAAAGTCTTGGGGTGCCTGGGTGGCTCAGTCAGTTGAGCATCCAACTCTTGATTTCAGCTCAGATCATGATCTCGGGGTCCTGGGATCAAGCCCCATGTCGGGCTCCATGCTTAGCAGGGCATCTGCTTGTGATTCTCCCTCTCCCTCTCCCTCTCCCCTTGCTTAAGCTCTCATTCTCTCTCTAAAATAAATAAAGTTTTTTTAAAGTCTTTATAGAGTTTCAGTTTTACAAGATGAAAAGCATTCAGGAGATTAGTTGTACAAAAGTGTAGAAGTACTTAATACTACTGAATTGCACACTTAAAAATGGTTAAAATGATACATTTCATGTTATGTGTATTTTACCTTAACTAAAAATAATCTTAACACCTTCTCCATCTGGGGCCTTAAGAGAAAAACTGGATAGAACCTTACATTCTTTGCTAAGGATGGAAAAACAAGTTGTTCATCAACAAACCTTCACATAGCATTTAGAAAGGTAACTAAAACAAACCATTAGAGTTTTGAGGACATTACTTTTCAGACTCAAGCTGTTCTTTCTTCTGCTCTAGATCTTCTTCTGTTATCCCTCCCAGGTGTTTATAGTTGCTCTCAGCAATTTCCAGCATGTGTCTCAATTCAACAATTTTCTTATAAGCTCTCACTGCAAGACAAAGTTGAAGACGGACCTAGTTTAGACAGACAACAGCTCATGGGCTCACAGGATGCTGCTCCTGAAATACATGCTTCTTCTAGAGCCAGTACCTGAGTGCTCGGGGCGGAGGGGGGCGGTGTGTGTGTGTGTGTGTGTGTGTGTGTGTGGAAGGAAGGTGGCATATACATAGAAGGGTAAATATCAGTAACAAAAGAGCAGGATAAAAAATCATTGAAAGACCTAAATGGAGGATTCTTTTTCTGCTATTGGAGGATGTATCAAATTGATATGGCTATTAATACTATACACAGGAAGGTTTAAAGAAGACCACAGTTGCTTAGGATTAATGGTGTATTACAAGACCATGCATAATCTACTATATATAAGAAAATTAGAAAAACTGAAATACGGTTGATATATTTAAACCAGATCTAACCCAGCCCCCCAATTTTATGCTAGTCACTTGTAATATCTATTTATGCAAGAGAACACTGAAAGAAATATTGAGGGCTGCTTTTAGCTATTATCCACTACCAAAACTAGGATTTTTCTATTCTTTTTGGAAGTGGCTCTTAACTTGGGGTGATTTTCTCCCCCAAAGGACATGTGGCAACATCTGGAGACATTTTTGCTTGTCACACTTGGGGGATGGACAGGAATAGACGATTGGCATCTAGAGGCTTGGAATGCTATTAAAATCTTAAAATACAAAGGAGAATCCCCCTCAACAAATAAGCATGGCCCAAAATATCAATGGTGCAGAAGTTGAGAAACCCTGCTTTATGGGACCAAGTTAGCAGTCACAGCCTCTTCTCCCTAACACTTAACACTGTGATTTATCTCTCAGTAGGTTATAGAGCTACAGGTTCCAAACTGCATACATCAGAATCAACTGAGGTGCTCTTTAAAAATGTACATTTGTGTCCTGTACCAGACCTACAAGCTCAGGTATTATTGGTATTTAGTAAAAGTCCCTCAGACAATTTTGATGTGCAGACAGGTTTGGGAACCACTATAACTGCTAACAAGCAAGTAGAAACAATTAAAAAAAAGAAGTTACAGAAGAAAAGATCAAAAGAACTGTGGCTATTTAGCTTATTTAATAATTCTTTAATATTTGAGGGCTATGTTTTGAAAGAGCTGCTCTATGGGGTCATAAGAGGTAAGAGGTAGGATTAAATGAGATTACTCCAGGAAGAGAGATTTTAACTCAACAAAGCAGAAACTTTTCAACAGAAACAATAAGAGCTTTCATGCATTTTTGGACACTATACTAACTTCCTTATACATTTTAATCCTCACAAGAACACTGTCAGATGAAAATGGGACCTCTGAGAAATAATGAGTATCTTGTCACTGAAGGTGACTAAAGTGGATGCTGGATGACATGTGACAGGAGTGTTGAGCCAAGAGTCAAACTGCAAATGGGCATAGGGCTCTACAATGCCATAGCCTTAAGTATAATTTACTAAAGAATGCTTTGAATTAAGGCTCAGTTCCAGCAATTCTGGGATGACAAGAAATCCAATCAGTCCCCTGTAAGTTCTCTGGCAAAACCTAGTGTCCCAAGAAGAGGCCGTCTTGTCCTTTGGGTTTTGCTCTGGAATAAAATTAAATAGGGACAAGAAAACAGCACATGATTTCATACCTTCACCACCTGCAAACACACTAGGTAGGTATCAGTGAGCTTCACTGTATGGCAAGGGGTTAAGAATACATTTGTATCAAACACATCACAATAGGAAACTGTTCTAGTCACATTGTTGCTCTTTTCTAAAACATCTTTTCAAAATTTTGTGATTCACTGACAATGATCCCCTTAAAACATCTCTTACTCAAATAATTTCAGAAGTAAACTGTAAGTCTACAAATCAACTACTCATTTTATGAGGTCCTACATCCTTGCTCATTCTCAATAGAATTACCAAGAGTAACTTAAGCACAAATAAGAAAATAAAAAGTAGATAAACCAAACTTCATCAAAATTAAAAACTTTTGCAAGATTCCAGTCCAAGATGGCGATGAAAGACTCTAAACTCACCTCCTACACAAACACACTAACTCTTCACCTATTTATAGAGCAGTTGCTCTATATGAATAAGTTATCTACTATATATAAGAAATAAGTGAATAAGTTCTTATTCACTATATGAATAAGAACCGAGGGCTGACTGAACAGCTTCTGCACAACAAAAGATGGAGAGACCACATAGAGAACAGCAAGAGAGACAGAGACATGGTAATGAAGGGAATCCCCATTCCTGATGTTATGAACTACAGTGGGAAGGGACTAACTACTGAGGAACCATGAGCAGATTCATCTGCCCAGAGGCACAGAAAAAAAGCCAAAGCTTAAAGAGGCAAAGAGAATATAAAGGAACCACCATTTGAATCCTGTCAACCAGTGGAGCAGCTGTTGGAACTCTCTCTGAATCAGAAGGGCTGTCAAGCTGCACGGCTCACATCCCCACTCCACCTCAACAGCACAGATGGAATCAGGGTCTGATGGCCATAGCCAGCCTATCCCCTCGGTAAGCCTGGGGCCCCTAGCCCACACCAGCCCCACCAAGATGGGCCCCAGTGTGGTGCACACTAGGACACTCTGGTCCACACACACTACAGCTCCAGCCACCTCGCCAACATGACATAGGCTCAAAGTGCTCTAGAACATCAAGGCCCATACTACACTGGCTCAGGATGACTTGCCAGGGGATCCCCAGCACAGTGCAAGGAACCCCCAGGCCTGCATCCACCTCAGCTTCAGCCACTCAACCAGGGAGCCCCCTGAACAGAGTACCTTGGGGCATCCTGATCTGCACTCACTTTGGTTTCAGGCCTCCTGCCAGGGCACACTCTGTGCAGAGAGCAGTGGGACACCCTGCCTTCCACCCACTTAAGCTCTACCTGTCCTGCCAAGGTGCCCTCAATGCAAAGAACCCTGAGCCACATCCACTTCAGCTTCAGCTGTCCACCCAGCATGCCCTCTGCAACCAGAGCCCCAGGAATATCCTGCCCTGCACCAACCTCTGCTCTGGCCATGCCACAAGGGCAGCCCCAGCATAGTGCTCCAGGACCTCCATCCAGCCAAAGATCCAGCGAGCCAGCCAAAGTCACCAGGCATACAGACAATACAGGGGACATCCCTACATAAGGCCATTCCTTCAAGTTTAAGAGAAGTAGCTGTTCTGCCTAATTCATAGAAACAAACATAGAAAGCCAAGTAAAATGAGGAGATGGAAGAATATGCATCAAATTAAAGAACAAGATAAAACTATAGAAAAAAAACCTAAAGGAAACAAGGATAAATAATCTGCCTGATAAATTGTTCAAAATACTGACATAAAGATGCCCATCAGACGGAAGAGTGGATGAACTCAGTGACACCTTCAACAAAGAGATAGAAAATATAAAAAAGAACCAAACAGAGTTGAAGAATATAATAAATGAGATGAAAAAACACTAGAGAAAATCAACATTGGATCAGAGAATACAGAACAGATCAACAATCTGGGAGACAGGATAATGGAGAGCACCCATTGAAGAGCAAAAAGAAGAAAAGAACTTTAAAAAATGAGGATAGGTTAAAGGATCTCTGGGACAACATATATTTGTAATATAGGGTCCTGGAAGGAGAAGAGATAAAAAGACAGAAAACTTATTTGAAGAAGTAATAGCTAAAAACATCCATAACGTGGGGATGGAAAGAAACATCCAGGTTAGGGAGCTCAGAGAGTTCTTAAAAAGATGAACCCAAAGACATCCACACCATGACACATAATAATTAAAATATCAAAGATTAGAGAGGAAGTTGGGAAGATGGTGAAGTAAGAGGACCCTAAGCTCACCTCATCCCATAGATACAACTAGATAACACATCAGCATAAATAACCCAGAAAAAGAACCAAAGAATGCAGAACAGACTCCACAACTGAAGGTAAAGAATAGGGCACACCAAAGAGGGTAGGAAGGGAGGAGACACAGTGGAGAGCAAAATGGACCACAACCATCCACAGTCAGGAGGGAGACACCGGTCCAGAGAAGGGCAAGAAAGACTATCACACTGGGGAGTCTACATAAGGAAGACAAAACCCCACAACATTTGGCACTGAAAGCCAGAGGGGCTGAATTTTATGAGTTCTAAAAACCAGAGAGACTTAAAGCATGGAATTTTAAAACTGCATGCTCAGTTCTGGGAGAAACCAGAGAGTGATAGGAAGCTGAGTCCTCTCCCTTAAAGAGACAGCAGGAAAAACAGCCTGCAGATATATAACCCAGAAGCAGCAGTTTAAAAAACCCCAGGGGCACATGGGAGGGACAGTTATTTACTCCTGTCAGAAAGTGTCCTGGAGGGGTAGGGCTCACAGGAAGACCTCTCCAGAAACAAAGGAGCTGGCAGGCATATTCTCCCTCCCTTGACCCCCAGCATAAAAAGGACACCTGCAGGAGCCTGCAGGAGCCAGCACAAAGCCAGTATTCAGCACCTAACTTGCTTACACCAAGCCCCACCCACCTGTGTATCAGCAGATCTGCCCTTCTCAGTTACTTTTTGCCTCAGTCCCCTCTCCCAAAAGACCTGCAAAAATCTTGCCAACACCATATCATCCAACCGGTGAATTTTGTGGGTACTTGATCCTCACAGCAGAAGCAGGTCTCGTTTTGCAAGCAGACCTGAGCTCACCTTGTTAAAACTGTGCACCTCATCCTGGCTGGGGACCAAATGATGTCCACAACAGGCAAAGTGAACCTCTGCAGATGAATGAACTGAAGGAAAAAGCAGCGAGGACACAACAGCAGGGTGCATGCAATACACAAAGGAGATCCTCTGAAGTGCCAGGGAACAGGGGTTGCTGCACTGTAAGGCACTATAGGACCTATCCTTCTTAAAGCCATTGCTTTCAAGAGCAGGAAACATTGCTGACTTTCCTAATACACAAAAACAGACACAGAGAGGTAGACAAAATGAGAAGACAGAGAACTATATCCCAAATGAAAAAAACAGGAAAAAAATACAACAAGAGACCTAAACAAAATGGATATAAGAAATATGCCTGATAGAGAACTTAAAGTAATGATCAAAAAGATACTCACTGGACTTGAGGACAGTGGAGAACATCAGTGAGACCCTTAACAAAGAGATAGAAAACATAAAAAAAGAACCAATCAGAGATGAAGAGATCAATAAATGAAATTAAAAATACAGTAAATGGAATAAGCAGAAAAATGGATCAGTAACCTGGAGGACATAGTAATAAAAAGCAAGCAAGCTGAACAGGTGAGAGAAAAAAATAATACAAAATGAGAACAGACTTAAGGAACTCAGTGACAACATCAAGCATAATAACATTCGCATTGTACAAATCACAAAAGAAGAGAGAGAGAGAAGGGGGTGGAAAATTTATTTGAAGAGATAATACCTGAAAAATTCCTGAGTCTGGGGAAGGAAAAAGAAATCCAGATCCACGAGGCATGGAGAGCCCACAACAAATTCAACCCAAGGAGGTCCACACCAAGACACACAGTAATTAAAATGGCAAAAGCTAGTGACAAAGAGAGAATTTTAAAAGCAGCAAGAAAAAAGAAGACAGTTATATACAAGGGAAACCCCATAATGCTATCAGTGGCTTTTTCAGCAGAAATTTGGCAAGCCAGAAGAGAATGGCATGTATATACATACATACATACACACACGCGCGCGCGCGCTGAAAGGAGAAAGTGCTCTATATAGAGAGCAAAGTAAGAGTACCCTAGGCTTGCCTTATCCCACAAATACAATGAGGTAACTGTCAAATCATCCACTTAAGTCATCCAGAAAAATCTGAAGACTGGCAAAACAAACTCCACAACTAAAGGTACAGAAGAGTTCACACTGAAGTAGGTAGGAAGTGCAGAGATGTGCTTTAGTGGGGAAACAAATGCTGGCTGCTGTGGAGGGGAGGGAGCCGTGGTCACAGATAAAGGTAAAAGAGAGAGGAGCACAAAGAGGAATGCACAATTAGAACATTTCCCATAGCCTTGGCTTGGAATGCGAGAGGGGCTGAATTTTGTGAATTCTTGCAACCAGAGGGGATTAAAGCCTAGAGTTTTAAGTGTCAGTGGGCTGGGATTTGGAAGCATCCAGAAGCATAGGGGCTGCTCTTAGAAAGAAGGCAGGCAAACAACCCAGGGGCACACTGCCTGTGAACAGTGATCTGAAGAACACCTAGGGCACACGGTGGGGAAATTATTTGCTCTTCTTGGAGTATCCCTGAGAGGAAGCATTCACAGAGATATCACCCCAGGAACAAAGGAGCCATTTCCCTCCCCTGCCCCTCAGCATAAACACAGAGACACATGCAAGAAAGCACCACAGCAGGACACTGGCTGCCTAACTTGCTTACACTAACCCCACCTCCTTGTGTTCTGGGGCAACTGCCCTTCTCAGTCAGGCATTCCTCAGTCCCAACAGGCCCCTCCCCTAGAAGACCAGCACAAACTCCTGCCCATACCCCGTCTCCCAACCAGACAGTTTTGCTAGACTTCAGTTCCAGTGGTGGTGGTGACAGGTCTCACTTCACTAGCCGACCAAAGCACACCTAGTTAAAACTTCTACATTCAGGCCAGGGACCAAACACTGCCCCCAGCAGGCAAGGAGAGCCTTTGCAGACTACTGGCCTAAAGGACAGAGCAGCCAAAACACAACAGCACACTGCACACAGCACATACCAGAGACACTTCCTAAAGCACCAGGGCTTGGGCACTACATGACTTCTTCTTCACAAGGCCATTATTTCCAGGAACAGGAGAAACAACCAGCTTTTCTAACAGAGAGAAGCAGGCAGAGACTAGACAAAATGAGAAGACAGGAATTTATCCAAAATCAAAGAACAAGATAAGGCCATTACCAGAGAGCTAAGTGAAACATATGTAATTAACATGCCTGAGGAACATGTTAAAGCAATAATCATAGGAACACTCACTGGACTTGAGAAAAGAATGGAAAACATCAGTGAGACACTTACCACAGAGATAAAAGAGTTAAAAAAGAATCATTTAGAGATGAAGAATGCAATAAATGGGATTAGAAACACACTTGATACAATGAACAGAAGGCTGGAAGAAGCAGAGGAATAAATTAATGACCTAGTAATAGAAAGCAATGAAGCTCAACAAAAGAGAGAAAGAAGCAGCAGAAAAAGAAATTAAGAAAACAATCCCATTTATAATTGCACCAAAAAGAGTAAGATACTGAGGAATAAATCTAAGCAAAGAAATGAAAGACCTGTACTCTGAAAACTATGAAACACTGATGAAAGAAATTCAAGATGACATAAAGAAATGGAAAGACATTCCATGCTCATGGATTGGAAAAACAAATATTGTTAAAATATCTGTACTACCCAAAGCAATCTACACATCTAATGCAATCTCTATCAAAATACCAACAGCATTTTTCACAGAACTAGAACAAGCAATCCTAAAATTTGTATGGAACCACAAAAGACCCCATATAGCCAAAGCAACCTTGAAAAAGAAAAGCAAAGCTGGAGACATCACAATTCTGGACTTCAAATTGTATTACAGAGTTGTAGTGATCAAAACAGTATGGCACTGCCACAAAAATAGACCCAGAGATCAATGGAACAGAATAGGAAACCCAGAAATGAACCTATAACCTATAAGGCCAATTAATCTTCAACAAAGTAAGAAAGAATATCCAATGAGAAAAAGAATGTCTCTTCAACAATGGTGTTCGGGAAACAGGACAGCAACATCCAAAAGAATAAAACAGGCCACTTTCTAACACCATGCACAAAAATAAATTCAAAATGGATTAAAGACCTAAATGTGAGACATGAAACCCTAAAAATTCTAGAACTCAGGCAGTAACTTCTTTGACACTGGCCATAACAACTTCTTTCTAGATATGTGTCCTAAGGCAAGAGAAACAAAAGCAAAAATAAACTATTGGGACTATATCAAAACAAAGAGCTTCTGTACAGCCAAGGAAATAATCAACAAAACTAAGAGGCAACCTAGGGAATGGGAGAAGATATTTGCACATGATATATCTGATAAAGGGTTAGTATTCAAAATCTGTAAAGAATTTATAAAACTCAATACCCGAAAAACCAAAAATCTAATTTAAAGATGGGGAGAAGACATGAAAAGACATTTTTCCAAAGAAGACATACAGATGGCCAACAGACATATGAAAAGATGCTCAATATCACTTATCATCAGGAAAATGCAATTCAAAAGCACAATGAGGTATCACCTCACACCTGTCAGAATGGCTAAAATCAAAAACCCAAGAAACGTCAGGTGTTGGTGAGGATGTGGAGAAAGGGAACCCTCTTGCACTGTTGGTGGGAATGCACACTGGCAATGCCACAGTGGAAAACAGTATGGAGGTTCCTCAGAAAGTTAAAAATAGAACTACCCCACAATCCAGCAATCACACTACTGGGTATTTACCAAAAGAATGCAAAAATACTAATTCAAAGGGATACATGCACCCCTGTGTTTATAGCAGCATTATGGACAATAGCCAAATTACGGAAATAGCCCAAATGTCCCCACTGAATGGATAAAGAAGATGTGGTATAGAGGCACTTAAGTCACTTAAGTGTCTGCTCTTGGTTTTGGCTCAGGTCATGATCTCAGGGTCGTGAGACTGAGCCCCAAGTCGGGCTCTGCGCTCAGCTAAGTCTGCTTGAGATTCTCTCTCTCTCTCCCTCTGCCCCTCCCCCTATTTGTGCTCTCTCTCTCTCAAATAAAATCTTAAAAAAAAAAAAGTAATTACTTTGTAAATGGACTAAATGCTCCAACCAAAATACATAGGGTGACAGAATGGATAAAAAAACAAGACCTATCTATATGCTGCCCACAAGCGACTCACTTAAGACCTAACGACACATACAGACTGAAAGGAGAAGGACAGAAAAAGATATTCTATGCAAATGGAAGCAAAGGAAGGAAGGAAGGAAAAAAGGGAAGGGAAGGGAAAACAGAAGAGAAAAGAAAAGAAAAAGAAAAGAAAGCCGAGGTAGCAATATTTATTTCAGGTAAAATAGACTTTAAAACAAAACAAAAACTGTAAACTCACTTCAGACCTAAAGACACATAAAGACTGAAAGTGCAAGGACAGCAAAAGATATTCTATGCAAAGGAAGCGGAAAGAAGAGGGAGAGGGAAAAGAAAGGAAAGAAAGCTAGGGTAGCAATATTTCTTTTAGGTAAAATAGACTTGAAAACAAAAACTATAAACTCACTTCAGACCTAAAGACACATACAGAATAAAAGTGAAAGGATGGAAAAAGATATTCCACAAAGTGGAATTGGAAAAAAAAAAAAAGCTGAGGTAGAAATATTTATATCAGACAAAATAGACTTTAAAACAAAGACTGTAACAAGAGACCAACCAAGGGCATTACATAATGACCAACAGGTCAATACAATAAGAGGATATAACAACTCTAAATATCTGTGCCCCAACATCGGAACAGCTAAATACATAAAGCAAATATTAACAGATATGAGGGATAAATGTAATATAGTAAGAGTAGAGGATTTTAAAACCTCACTTACATCAATGGATAGGTCATCCAGGATGAAAATCAGTAAGGAAACAGTGCCTTTCAATGACACATTAGACCAAATGAACTTAACAGGTATATACAGAACATTCTTTCCAAAAACAACAGAATACACATTATTTTCAAGCGCACATGGAACATTCTGCAGGATAGAGCAAGTTAGGCCACAAAACAAGTCTCAATACATTTAAGAATACTGAAATTACATCATATTTTTCAACTACATTATGAAACTAGAAATAAATCCCAAGGAAAAAAAAGTGGAAAAAAGTACAAACACATGAAGGCTTTAAACAACATTCTACAAAACCACCAATGGGTCAAGAAAGAAATCAAGGAGGAAATTAAAAAAAAAAAAAAATGGAGGCAAATGGAAATGAAAACACAACAGTCCTAAATCTTTGGGAATGTAGCAAAAGCAATTTTAAGAGGGAGATGTATAGTAGAACAAGCCTACCTCAAGAAACAAGAAAAATGTTAAATAATCTAACCATATATCTAAAGGAACTATAAAAAGAACAAGGCCCAAAGTTAGTAGAAGGAAGGAAATAATAAAGATTAGTGCAGAAATAAATGAAATAGGACTAAACACACACACACACACACACACACACACACACAATAGAAAAGATCAATGAAACCAAGTGCTGGTTCTGTGAAAAGGTAAAACTGATAAACCTTTAGCCACATTGAACACCACATCAAAAACTAATGATGTACTCTATAGTGGCTAAATGAACATAATTAAAAAAAAAAAAAACTTTAGCCAGAGTCACCAAAAAAAAAAAAAAAAGAGAGAGGACACAAGTAAAATCCAAAATGAAAGAGAAGTAACAACCAACACCACAGAAATACAAAGGGTTATAACAGAATACCACAAAAAATTACATGCCAACAAAGTGCCTAGAAGAAATTCGTAGAAACATATACACTTTCAAAACTAAATCAGGAAGAAGTAGAAAATCTGAACAGACCAGTACCAGTAATGAAACTTAATCAGTAATCAAAAAACTCCCAACAAAAAGAAGTCCAGGACCAGATGTATTCACAGGTGAATTCCACCAAACATTTAAACAAGAGTTAATACCTATTCTCCTCCAACTATTCCCAAAAATAGAGGGAAGGAAAACTTCCACATTCAACAAAGCTAGCATTACCCTAATACCAAAACCAGAGACACTACAAAACAAAAACAACCAAAAAAAAAAACAAAAAAAAACCTCACAGGCCCATATCTCTGATAAACATAGATGCAAAAATTCTCAAAGGAATATTAGCAAGCCACATTGAACAATACATTAAAAGGATCATTCACCATAATCAAGTGGGATTTATTCTGGGATGCAAGGGTGGTTCAATATTTGCAAATCAACATAATACATACACCACATCAACAAAATAAAGGATAAAAACCATATGAACAGCTCATAAAATGCAGAAAAATGAATTTGACAAAATGCAGTATCCGTTCATGATAAAAAAAAAAAAACCTCTCAATAAAATGGATTTAGATGGGACATACCTGAATATAATAAAAGCCATATATGACAAACCTGCCACCCAGAAAACACTCAGTGCTGAAAAACTGAGAGCTTTCCCTCTAAGATTAGAAACAAGATGAGGATGCCCGCTATCACCACTTTAATTCAACATAGTACTGGAAGTCCTAGCCACAGCATTCAAACAATAACAAAAATCTTTAAAGACATCCAAATTGGTAAGGAAGAAGTTAAATAGTCACTATTTACAAATGACATGATACTATATATAGAAAGTCCTAAAGACTCCACCACAAGTAATAAATGACATCAGTAAAGTTGCACAATACAAAATTAATCCCCAGAAATCAGTTGCATCTCTATATACTAAGGTAGCAGAAAGAGAAATTAAGAAAACAATTCCATTTACAATTACACCAAAAAGAATAAGATATCCAGGAATAAATTTAACCAAGGAGGTGAAAGACAAAACTGGGGGCATCACATTGCCGGATTTCAAGCTGTATTACAAAGCAGTGATCACCAAGACAGCAAGGTACTGGCACAAAAACAGACATATAGACCAATGGAACAGAATAGAGAGCCCAGATATGGACCCTCAACTCTATGGTCAAATAATCTTCAACAAAACAGGAAAAGATATACAATGGAAAAAAGTCTCTTCAATAAATGGTGCTGGGAAAATTGGACAGCCACATGCAGAAGAATGAAATTTGACCATTCTCTAACACCATACACAAAGATAAACTCAAAATGGATGAAAGACCTCAATGTGAGACAGGAATCCATCAAAATCCTAGTGGAGAACATAGGCAGTGACCTCTTTGACATCGGCCACAGCAACTTCTTTCAAGATACATCTCCAAAGGCTAGTGAAACAAAAGCAAAAATGAACTTTTGGGACTTCGTCAAGATAAAAAGCTTCTGCACAGCATAGGAAACAGTCAACAAAACAAAGAGGCAACCCACAGAATGGGAGGAGATATTTGCAAATGACACTACAGATAACAGGCTGGTATCCAAGATCTATAAAGAACTTCTCAAACTCAACACCCAAAAAACAATCAAGTCCAAAAATGGGCAGAAGACATGAACAGACACTTCTCCAAAGAAGACATACAAATGGCTAAGACACATGAAAAAAATGTTCATCATCATTAGCCATCAGGGAAATTCAAATCAAAACCACATTGAGATACCACCTTACACCACTTGGAATGGCTAAAATTGACAAGGCAAGGAACAACAAATGTTGGAGAGGTTGTGGAGAAAGGGGAACCCTCTTACACTGTTGGTGGGAATGCAAGTTGGTACAGCCACTTTGGAAAACAGTGTGAAGGCTCCTCAAAAAATTTAAAATAGAGCTACCCTATGACCCAGCAATTGCACTCCTGGGTATGTACCCTAAAGACACAGATGTAGTGAAAAGAAGGGCCATATGTACCCCAATGTTCATAGCAGCAATGTCCGCAATAGCCAAACTGTGGAAAGAGCCGAGATGCCCTTCAACAGATGAATGGATAAAGAAGATGTGGCCCATATATACAATGGAATATTATTCAGCCATCAGAAAGAATGAATACCCAACTTTTACATCAACATGGATGGGACTGGAGGAGATTATGCTAAGTGAAATAAGTCAAGCAGAGAAAGTCAATTACCATATGGTTTCACTTATTTGTGGAACATAAGGAATAGCATGGAGGACATTAGGAGAAGGAAGGGAAAAATGAAGGGGGAGGAATCGGAGGGAGAGATGAGCCATGAGAGACTGTGGACTCTGAGAAACAAACTGAGGGTTCTAGAGGGGAGGCGGGTGGGGGGATGGGTTAGCCTGATGATGGGTATTAAGGAGGGCACGTACTGCATGGAACACTGTGTGTTATATGAAAACAATGAATCGTGGATCACCACATCAAAAACTAATGACATATGATGACTAATGTAACATAATAAAATAAAATTAAAAAAAAAAGACTGATACTATGAAAAGTATAAAACGCTGATGAAAGAAATTGAGACGACATAAACAAATGTTAAGACATATCTTGCTCAGGGTTATAATGCCCATACTACCCAAAGCAATCCAAGATTGCAATCCTATCAAATGCAATCCCTATCAAAACACCAATATTATTTTTCACAGAACTAGAACAAATAACCCTAAAACTTATATGTTAAGTACATAAGATCCTGAGTAGCCAAAGCAACCTTAAGACAATGGAGGTATCAGAATCCCAGATTTCAAGATATACCACAAAGCTCTTTAAAATAAAGTTTCTGGAAATACTGAAAGGATCATTAACTCTGAGCCTCACTACAGGGTGATCTCGGTGGGCTGTGTGTCGGGAGCCCCTGATAGCAGCATCTTCAGGTCTTCCCTTGGTCGCATTCACTGGGGAAGAGGCTTTCACCATCCCCTGGAGAGTAGCGATCTGCCTGACAAGGCTCTGGGAGCTCTTACAAATTTTATTTCTTTGTTCATCTGTTTTGTTTATTTATATTCCATATACAAGTAAAATCATATGGTATTTGTCTTACTCTGTCTGGCTTGTTTCACTTAGCATAATACCCTCCAAGTATATCCATGTTGTCACAAACTGCAAACAAACAACAACAAAGAGAGAAACAGACTCATAAATATGGAGAACTGGGGGCTGTCAAAGAGGAGCAGGGTAGGGAGATGGGTGAAATGGGTGAAGAGGATTAACACAAATGTCCAGTTATAAAGTAAATAAGTCACCAGGATGAAAATAGAGAATACAGTCAATAATAGTGTAATACACATCATGGTGAACATTCACAATGTACACAATTACTGAATTACTATGTTGTACACCTGAAATTAATTTAATATTATACATCAATTATACTTCAATTAGAATCTTCTTAATTTTAAATTTTTAAAAATCTAGACATGAATTAGAAATTTTCCTTATAGAACACAGTTCTGTGTTGGTCCATAGAACTGGTCCATAGTTCATAGTTGGTCCAACTAGTTCTTCCTGCCTGAAAAACCAAAAATATTTTCCACAGATCAAGAGGAAGGGAACGGACATTTACTGAGCCTCTATTACGGGTTAGGTACTTCCCATTCGCTAATGTATTAATTTAATCTTTATAATTCTGTGGGAATGACATTATAATATTCTCATTTTTATAGATGAGGAAACTGAGGCTCAGAGATTAACAAAGCTAGAAAGCCGTGAAGCTCTGATGTCTGAATCCAACGCCCAAGCTCCACTTATAGAGCTGCCTTTGTTTTGATTAGCCTCAGTTCAAATAGATACTTCTCGCCTTTCTTCTATGAAAGAGCTCCACTGAAACAGTTCTTCTCATTCATTCATATGAACCACGGCTCTCTAACCAAATACCGTAAGAAGTAAATAGAGTTATGTGGCATGAAAATACTCCTGTCGGGAGGCTATCTGTGTTGTGACAAGAGCACTATATAGAAAAATCCGAAAGCCTTACTTCCAGCCACTGGGTGACTCTGGACAAGTAATTTAGCTTTTTTGAACTTCAATTTCTTTAGGGGCACCTGGCTGGTTCAGTCAGAAAAGCGTGTGACTCTTGATCTCAGGGTCATGAGTTCAAGACCCACAATGGGTGTAGAGATTACTTAAATAAACTGAATTTATCTATCAAATATGAATATTACACTAAATGAGCTTTTCTTGAGATAGAAAACAGAGATATTGCCTATGTCATAGGCTTACTGTGAATGATGTATGTAGAAGTATTCTATGAGTGTAAAACACTAGGGAAATGTAAATAATTACCATTAGGATTTTGGAAAATGAAAGTTCTGACACAAGAGTTCTATGCCATACCACCAGTAGAAATGTTAGAGGAATTAAAATTTGCTCCAATCAAATGAAATCCAGTATGTTCAATAATATAAAATAAAATAAGCCACAGTCCTGCTCATTCTTGAATATTCATTTGCATCAACCTAGTAACATGTCTCCTTAAGAGAAACACATCCGTTACTCACTAATTTGGAGTGCTTTAATGTTTAATCCTTTGTTATGGAGTCAATGTTTATGTCTCCTCTAAGTTCATATGTTGAAGTCCTAATTCTTAACGTGATAGTATTTGGAGATGGGGCCTTTGGGAGGTAATTAGTTAGATGAGGTCATGAAGGTGGGGCCCTGGTCCAATGGGATTAGTATCCTTATGAGAAGACACACCAAAGTTTTCTTAGTGTCTACCATGCGAGGACACAGAAAGAAGGTGACTGTCTCCAAGCCAGAAAGAGAGACCTCACCAGAAACAGATTCTGCCAGACTCTGATCTGGGACCTCCGACCTCCAAAACTGTGAGAAAATAAATTTCTAAGCCACTCAATCAATGGTATATTGTTATGGCAATCCAAGCACAATAGGACATCATTTAATGAAGTAAGATTGTCCTTCACTGCTAATTACAAAAATTAAAACGTTGGTATATATGTCTCCATAATGCAATTCATACGAAAGAAAAAATAAAATGTATTTTTTATATAGTTATAAATTTTTATTTTATAATAAAATGACAACACTATTTTAGGAAATCCCACCAACAAATATGTTATTAATTGTGGGAATCAAAGGGCGGATATCAAGACTTTTAGAGCTTGAAAAAGTAAAAAAAATCAAGCCAGTTTAAGAAATAAACAAATATGGGAGTGCCTGGCTGGCTCAGTCAGTAAAGTATGTGACTCTTGATCTTGGGGTTGTGGGTTTGAGCCCCACATTGGCTGTGGAGATTACTTAAAAAAATAAATAAAATCTTTAAAAAAAAGAATTATACAAATATGGAAAAATTATCTCTCTTTTCACCAATGTAAACCTAACACCTAGAACAGTGTAACAGGTATTCAATAAACCTATGTTGAATAATGGGAAAGAAAAAAAGAATTAATAAAGCACAATTTCAGTCACTTATTTTAATACTACATTGAGCAGGTTCAGAATGTTTTCTGAATTCCAGAAAGCAGGAATTTTTCTGATGTCCTGCTCTAGTCCCTTAGCCTAGAGCTAAGGGATATATATTCCAATATATACTGCACACAGTATATATTGGAATATAAGTTGGATAAATAGAATGCTTTTTTTATTTTTTTGTCTATCTAAATTCTGGCCACCCTTCAGGGCAACTGGGTGGCTCAGTCGGTTAAGTGTCTGCCTTCGGCTCAGGTCATAATCTCAGTGTCCTAGGATTGAGCCCTTCGCTGGGCTCCCTGTTCACTGGGCAGTCGGCTTCTCCCTCTCCCTCTGCCCCTTCCCTCTACTTATACTCTCTTTATCACATGCATGCACTCTCTAATAAATTTAATTAATTAACAATTAATTAATTAATTAATTCTGGCCACCCTTCAAGGAAAAGTCCAAATTCCACTTCTGAAAAGCCTCCCCTGCTACTCTACCCTGAAAGAACAGTCTTTTTAAACTCACAACCTAGTAGCCCAGGCCAAGAATCTAAGAGTCAACCTTGATTATTCTCATTCTGTAACACCTCAGATCTAAATCTATGAGCGAATCCTATCAGTTCTTTTTTTTTTTTTTTTAAGATTTTACTAATTTATTTCTGAGAGAGAGAGCGAGAAAGCACAACCAGGGGGAGCAGGAGACAAAGGAAGAAGCAGGCCCCCTGCTGAGCAAGGAGCCCGATGTGGGACTCGATCCCAGGACCCTGGGATCATGACTTGAGCTGAAGGCAGATGCTTAACCAACTGAGCCACCCAGTTATCCCCCTTTTTTTTTTTAAGATTTTTTTTTTTTTTTTTTGAGAGACAGAGAGAGAGAAAACGTGTAAGCTCATGTGCCTGGGGTGGGGAGGGCAGAGGGAGAGGGAGAGATAGAATCTCAAGCACACTCACTGCTCAGCGCGAAGCCAAGATGGGGCTCGATCCCACAACACTGAGATCATGCATACAGTACTGTCTGGGACACAGTAGATATTCAATAGATATTTGCTATTATTATCTGTAAAAATCATTTGCCAACTAACCATGGAAATACTTGAGATGTTTATTTCCCTGTTTCCTATGATCCACTTAAGTAATTTTTCCTCCTATGTAACTTTTTCCTCCTTGGGGGACAGAGATCATGTCTTACACTCTTTATGTGTTCAAAAACCCCTAGTACAAATATTTGTACTAGGTCTGGTTCCCCCCAAAAAATATCAAAGTATTTTACTTTGCAGATGGTAAATGTCTTTAGAATAATTTCTAGATTTGTAGTAAAAACTGGCTATGGTATTTCTTAAACAATAAATCACAACAGAGTTGGCACACTTACTTCTGGCATCTGTCTTATCTGACTCACTGAGACATAAATCATCCTTGGCATCAGTGCTTCCCTCAACACCATGTCTTGAAAAAAACTTTATATCATTTTCATCAATTTCATTCTCATCATCTATGTCATATTTCTGTAGCCCCTCTAGTAGCTTTACAGCTGCTAAATGGGCAAACCTGTAGGAAAGAATCAGTAATTAACAAGATTCACAATGTTCTTCAAATTGAAACTGCAGTTTGCACTTAATTTAGTGAATTACACTCTGTACATTATGTCACCAACCACACCAGTAAAGGAGCAAAACTGCACCTGAAGGTCAGTGACAATTCAACATATATCCAGCTCAAAGAGTTACTGGACACTGAGGACAAATAGTCATGTAAAGGCTATTCCATAACTTTTATTGGCAAAAATCCAACTGGGAGAGGACACCCAATATCAGAAGAATATGTGGGGTGCCCCCAGACAGAACTGCTCAACTGAATAGAAAGCCCAGAACCACCCTACTTGTTACCTATACTTACTACCTTTTTGGATGGCCAAATTTAGATTTCAGAAATAGTTCTGGTTCCAGTTTCAGGGCTAACTATAGCTCTAGGCCCCTTAATTTTCAACCTTCCTCAACCCAAAAAGTTGGCATGGCTTTGAAATTTAATGAAAAAATAGTGACTTTTCCATCCACGTTTTCTATTTTCTTTGATCTTTCCCACATCTCTATGAAGCTGTTGTGATTGCATGTAATCTGAATAGTTTTCTCACAGTCTTGCTATTTGAAATGTTTAATGTTTTCTCATATGACGTGGAGAACTACTCAAACACAAAATCTCAAATCCTATTTTTTTCACATACTTATATAACCACATGCACACAAATATCCTTACCTTTCACCAGGTACCACACATAATTAAAGATATAGTAACAAACATTTTAGGAAGATGTAAGGTTAATAGAATTCATTATCTCTACTACTAGGTTATAATTAACAGCAATTATTTACTGAGTACTTGTTTTATACCAGATTCATAGTGTTTCTATAACACTACACAAACATCTGGCATTTTGGTGCATGAATTACAAAAATTCTAATAGATATATTGTGGAATCTCATTGTGAAAATTTTAATTTGCATTTTCCTAATGAAAGTGATTTTGAGCATTTTTTTCATATACATATTTGCCATTTGTATATTTTCCTTTGGTGAATGAACAATATCAAATACTGGCAAGATAAGAAACAAAAGAAACTCTCATCCACTGCTGGTGAGAATACAAATTGGCATGGTCGCTTTCAAAGGCATAACTATGGCAATTTCTTATAAAGTTAAACATACTCTTAGCATATGACCCAGCAATCCTACTCCTAAGTATTTACCCAAGTGAAGTGAAAACACTGATGTTCACACAAAAAACTGTAATGACTGTTTAGAGCAGCTTTATGCATAATCACCAAAAAATGGATATAATCAAGATGTCCTCTGACAGGTTACTAGATTATCAAACTATGGAATACTATGGAATTCTACAGCCAATGGAACACTGCTCAGCTATAAGAAAGAAATGAACTACCAATACACATGAAAGAATCTCATATAATTATGCTTAGTGAAAGAAGCCAGATATATAAGCGTACTACGTACTGTACGATTCCATTTTATATAAAACTCTAGGAAATACAAACTAATCTATAGTGACAGCAGATCAGCATTTGCTTGGGGAAGGAGAAGTGGGGAACAGTGGGAGGGAGAGAGATTACAAAGGGGGCACAAGGAGACTTTTGAGGATGATGGGTATGTTCACTATCTTGAGGGCAGTAATGGTTCCATGGGTAGGTACATATGTCAGAATTCATCAGTCTGTACTGTACAAATATGTGTACTTTGTCATATGCCAATTAAACCTTGATAAAGCTGTTTTCCAAAATAAAAATAAAGTGGGCCTAAGTTGATAATGATCCTAGGTATGTGGTACCACAAAACCATGCTGTAAGGAACATGAACTCTTAAAAATTGCAGAGCAATCACTGCATGATTAGCATTGAATGATTAGCATCCTGTTGGGCCTCATTTGCAACTTTTAGCCCACATTCCTACTTTAGATTCAGGCAGTTCTGGACCACAGGAAGTTCCTCAAACACACAAGGCACTATCTTACAAGTCTTCCTCCCTCAAGCATCAGCATAAATGTTGCTTCCTCCAAAAAGAAAAAATTTCCCTGACCTCTATATAAATTCTGTTTCCCTCCAATTTCCTTCCTAACTCCCCCAAAACTTTAAAATAGGAAGACCTGGGCACTTTTTCTCCTATGTTCTTATTGTATCTTATACATAACATGTAATATGTTATGATGATTATAATTAGTAATAACTATGTATGTACAGTGTCTCTTTACAAGATGGTAGACTTGAGGACAAGGACTGTGTTTTTTCATCTTTGTAATCCTAATACTAACAATAGCAGTAGGGACATGCAAAGTATATAGGAACTTGAATGAAAAACAACCGAATGAACAAATGGAGGGACTAAATTTTCCTTGAGGACTTGACCTGAATGAGCAGGAGATGCTCAATAACAGGTGTTATATTTAATTCAAAAGTAAATATTAAAATTTGTTTCAAAACCTGTGTGACCCCTTTTGATTATTCCTTTTATTCACACAGTATTTCTCAACAGCTATGGGCATTTGGGTGACACAATTTCTCATTCTGTACCACTGTTCTAAGCACTGTAGAATGTTTAGCATTCCTGGACCTGACCTCGCTATATATCAGTGATGGTCTCTAGTCATTGTGACACTCCTCCACACATTTCCAAATCCCCCCTCCCCACCAGGAAAGGGGACAATACTACTTCTCAGTTGAAAATCATTACTTTACTTAGAATTCAAGCAGAGAAAGTCAATTATCACTTATTTGTGGAACATAAGGAATAGCACAGAGGACATTAGGAGAAGGAAGGGAAAAATGAAGGGGGAGAAATCGGAGGGGGAGATGAACCATGAGAGACTATGGACTTTGAGAAACAAACTGAGGGTTCTAGAGGGGAGGGGGGTGGGGGATGGGTTAGCCTGGTGATGGGTATTAAAGAGGGCATGTATTGCATGGAGCACTGGGTGTTATACGCAAACAGTGAATCATGGAACACTACATCAAAAACTAATGGTGTACTGTATGGTGACTAATATAACATAATAAAATTAAATTAAATTAAAAAAAAGAAAATCATTAGTGAGAAGAACTGATTTATCATCAAATGTCAATTCAGCTTAAAAATTGTCATTCCATCACCCTTAGATGGAGTCTTATAATTCCATTAAATCCTAAGAGTTTTCTGAGTAAGAGAGTATATTCAAAACCATAAAAACAAAAGAAAGTAGTAAAGCAGACAGGGATACCTCTTAGCCACATCGCTGGGTTTCTCCCCTGCTTTGTTGGTAATATTACTGTCTGCTCCCATTTTAATTATCCACTGCAAACACTCTATGTGGCCTTGCCCAGCAGCTGTTCAAAAAACAAACAAAAAAACAGAAAATACACACAAAAAGTTATTGTCATTAGTAACAATTGTCTGATATCTCGGACAATAACATTAGAGAGTATTCATAAATACTGATCCTTGTAATAACCAACAAAAGTTGGGCAGATGTTATTCTCTGTTCATTTATGTATGTATTATTCATTAGACAAACAATCAAAAATCTACTGTACTCAGCCCCTATACAGAGGACTTTACATACAGATATAAAAGTGGAAGCTCAAAGAGGTTATTTATTTAACATCACGCAGCATGCAAGTAATGGGTTTGAAACTATAATCTAAGTTTTCCCAATCCTTATCCAATGTTCATGTACTGCTATCTATAGCTTCTGACGAATCTTGCACCTGACCAGAATATGAGCACAAGCCAGCCGCAGGGACCCACACTGACTTCGAAAATCTTGTGTCATCTTATGTAAACAGGTTATTCTTCTGACTCTCACAACTCAAAATTTACAGGCCCCTCAGTAATTACCTGAACTGTTTACCACCTTTTTCTAAATCTTGTCCTTAACACATGTACTCAGGATTACTTTTCACCTCCACAACTCTGTTTATGTGTCTTCTTGCCTAGTGCCCAGCACTCAGTTAATATGTTCATCTAACTTCTATCCACCCTTCTAGATCCATCTGAAGATTCAGGGAAACGGGGGGGAAAAACAATAGATTTAACTGACTTTAGGTCTACTAAACAGTGAGACTGGAGGACAGGACAGAACTTAGCAAGTGGCTGGCATATAGAGACCCTCAATAAATATCCATAAAGTTGATGAATGAATAAGTGAATGAGAATATTAAGAAAATGTCAGCTTTGCTCTTACCAGATATGTAAGCTCAGTCAAGAAAACGGATCCCTCTGGACCTCAATTTCCTCATCTTTTACAGAGATGATTTCATATTTAGAAGGAGGGTTCATAAAATTACAATAAGTACCATACAAACATAAGGTATTATTTCTGAATTCCCACAAACACTTCTCTAATAATTTAACCCTTACCAACTTCTGTTCCTCAGTTTCTACTCCTGAATTCCTACTGCATGTATTTTAAGAACCAAATACTTTCTGCCATTAATTACATCCTGACTTCTACAAATCTCTAGTTGTTCATTATTTAAGTATGTAGCTCCTTAACAGTAAGGTCTAGATTTCCTAATGTCTACGTGGTGCAGACATATGACTGGTGCTGACTCTAAGTGCCTCTGTAAAATGAATCAAAGACTAAGAACTTTGGGGGAGGGGGTGGGGGGAGGGGTTAGCCTGGTGTGGGTATTAAAGAGGGCACGTATTGAATGGAGCACTGGGTGTTATACGCAAACAGTGAATCATGGAACACTACATCAAAAACTAATGATGTAATGTATGGAGATTAACATAATAAAATAAAATAAAAAAAAAAGACTAGGAACTTTTGGTATAGCTCTAGTGCCTCAAAATGTGAATCCACCTCCAATACTGGCAACAGAGAAAAGAGGACACAAAGATACAGTGACAAAGTAAGAACTCTTCTGCCCTTCTCTAGTTCACTCAGAGCCATCAGAGTTGGCCCCTGAAAATCCTGGGCTTTCTTGCTCTCCTCTAGAGCAAATCCAAAACCAGTTAAAAACAGTACAAGAGGGGCGCCTGGGTGGCTCAGTCATTAGACGTCTCTGCTTTCCGCTCAGGTCATGATCCCGGGGTCCTTGGATCGAGCCCCACATCGGGCTCCCTGCTCGGTGGGAAGCCTGCTTCTCCCTCTCCCACTCCCCCTGCTTGTGCTCCCTCTCTCACTGTGTCTCTCTCTGTCAAATAAATAAATAAAATCTTTAAAAAAAAAAAAAAAGTACACAATTTCCCAGACCTCTAGAAATAACCTCACTTTAGACAAAAACAGCAACAAACTCCATCTTTAAGAGTTACAAAATGGTATTTACGAATCATGGATAATTGTTTTATGTAAGATAGAGTGAGTTTAACCCAACATTTCCATTTTATTACACAGGTAATGTTTACAAAGAGGGGGAAGGGAGGCTAAGTAATTTCTCTAAAATGAAATGCAATAAAAGGATTTTTACCCAAGATCCTTATTGTATATTGGTTAGGATATGTTGATTAATTTTATCAGTGTTTTATAAGAGAACAGATAAAATTATGCTGTGGCTAGAAATTTTTAAGAAATCATTTGAAATACTTATTGTTTAGCAAAGGAAAGAAAGGAGCAGTCACAGTGGATTTAACAATCATTAAATGACTAAGAAGAATGCCTCAATAATAAACACCACAACTTATTTACTGAATCAAAATTAAAATTAAAGAAAAAGAAGCAGAGAGATTAATAAATGTGGAAAATGTGAGTTAAGTTATAAAGTGACATCAACTTTTATTTACCCAATTTGGATATAATCTAAACATAGAGATGTTCACCAGGAAAGGCAAATGCACACAAAACACCCCTTCCCCTACTTGTTGCCACTTATCACCCCCCATCACACCCCCTGATCCACCCCTGGCCCTAGGAATCCTCAATGGACAGACTGACAAGACAAGGGGTGAAGGGCAAACACTTTTGGTTCCTCAATTCACCCTTGCATCTTCTCACAATGGCTGCATCCCAAACACCCTATTGTTATATATCAAGTCCTTTAGAACCTACTTCCAGATCCCTCATTTCAATCTTAGTTCCAGTGGCGAAGAAATGACTAAGAAAGTCTGAAAATCAGCCATCAATGAAATTTAATTCTTCCTGTGAAGATGCAATATAAGCACCATGATCACACTTATCTTTTGCTACAGTGTCTGAATGATACCCAATATATACATTAGTAATAAAAAGTGGTTATATCTAGGATATGAAATGGGGGCTTCAGTCCAGGGCACCACATTTTAAAATATATATATACATACACATAGCACATATTTTAAGTTTCCTCCCCATTCACAAATACCATGGTGAAGAGTTAAACCCCTAGACAGCCAGCTAAGATGGAGGAGCGAGATTTTCCAAGTCTAGGATAGAGTGTTTGCCAAAATAGGAACCTCTCTGTGTGTAGGAGAAAACCCCTTTGCATTCCCCTTCTTCTTATTTCACCTAACCTCTCTTATAAAACTATTGGTACACATGATGTTTAGATTCTATACTGGAGATTCATTATGAGGTAAACCAACTTTACCAATTAAACTAAGAACCTAACCAACAGGAACATAATCTGTGATTGGGACCATCAGAAGTTATTTATAAAATAAAATCTAATTTGAACACATGACTGCATTAACTACAATAACTGTCTTTTTACTCTAACCTTTTTTTTTAAAGGTTAAGTAATCTCTATGCCCAACGTGGGGCTAGAACTCATGACCCCAACTTCAAGGGTCACATGCTCTATTGACTGAGCTGGCCAGGTGACCCTTTAATGTTTTTACAAGAATTACCTGTCATTACATTATGAAATGACTTATAATATCACAAATGAAGCAGAATAGAAATTTCATATGCATTAAGTTAAAGATTTGGTTTTTGATTTTATAAATAAAAGGAAGACTGGCAAGAATAAATCCTAGAGTATGAACTCCCAAATAAGGAGTTGACAATTTGACAAAGTCTGATTAATTAATATTTTAGAATTCCACAGTGAAGGAAGGAGAGAATGCAGACAAAAGTGGCGGACATCTTGAAAATGTGTTTAAATCTAAAGTTCATTGGTATTTCTGTAAAAGTAAAAACATTTTTGCAGAGTACAAGAAGAAAATTCTGTTATACCTTTTTTCAAATTCTACTATACCTTTTTCATGCTTTAGCAAGAATTAATAGATCACTTTTAGTCCAAAGAAAATATTAGTCCCAAGAAACTTCTCCAGCAGTGAATTTCATATCTTATCATGTCAATGTCTTAAGAGATATTCCACTGGAATTACCCTAAATGTGATAGTGAATTTCTAGCATCATAAAAGGAGTATCACAATTGAATTGAAAATTAAGTACTCTGTGTACCATATAAGGTAGACTGATATCCCTTAGGGTATTAGGAAAAGTTTTACATTTTAAAAGGTAAATAACTTCAACAGTAATTATGTCAGAACTGAAAATGAAGCAGGAATCATAACTCACCTTTATGCATAGGAGTTGATCCATTATTATCCCGTTCATTAATATTGATTACTCCATCTTCTATTAATTTCTTAAGCATTTCCAAATCACCCTTAAAGGCAGCCACATGACCTGGGAATGCTAAGGCTATGAATAAAAATTCAGCATTTCAGTAAATACATGCGTTCATTCTTCTTCCCTGCCTTAAGCAGTCACACATTTCAGATTTCAATATTAAGTATGACAATGTTATACTGGTATTAGTTTAACTGATGCAATGACAAGTAATAAAAAGAGAATCATAAGATAAGATTATTATTAATTGTGTAGCCATTTCTCCCCACAGGACTTCAAACATGCCAAGAGTATACTATACCAGAACTATTCTTAGCCATATTCCATTCTTTCCTCAGACCAACACAAAACACAAGAAGATGGCCATTTTCAACCCTTTGTATAAAGACATACTTTGTCTAAAGTCCTACATTTGCACAGACCACTCCCTCTCTGTTTGCAAGGAAGTGAAGAAAGCAAAATAAACTGGAAGCAGATAAAGTATATGTATATATACAAACACATATACATATACATATGCTTCTGTAAATGTATCTGACCTAGTGCCTAACCATAAATACTTGAGAAAATGTTTTTAATATAACAACCACATATATTGAGTCCTTACTGAATGCCAGACAAGGATGGTAGTAAGTCTTTGTAGGGAATGCCTCATTATAACCCTCTTAACAACTTTGAGATATACTTATAATCATTTTTATTTTATTTGTTTTTAATTTTTTATTATTATGTTAATCACCATACATCACATCATTAGTTTTTTATGTAGTGTTCCATGATTCATTCTTTGTGCATAACACCCAGTGCTCCATGCAGAACATGCCCTCTTTAATACCCATCACCAGGCTAACCCATCCCACCACCACCCTCCCCTCTAGAACCCTCAGTTTGTTTTTCAGAGTCCATCGTCTCTCATGGTTCGTCTCCCCCTCCGATTTACTCCCCTTCATTCTTCCCCTCCTGCTATCTTCTTTTTTTTTTCTTAATTTATATTGCATTATTTGTTTCAGAGGTACAGATCTATGATTCAACAGTCTTGCACAATTCCCAGCGTTCACCATAGCACATACCCTCCCCAATGTCTATCACCCAGCCACCCCATCCCTACCACGCCCCCACCACTCCAGCAACCCTCAGTTTGTTTCCTGAGATTAAGAATTCCTCATATCAGTGAGGTCATATGATACATGTCTTTCTCTGATTGACTTATTTCACTCAGCATAACACCCTCCAGTTCCATCCACGTCGTTGCAAATGGCAAGATCTCATTCCTTTTGATGGCTGCATAATATTCCATTGTGTATATATACCACCTCTTCTTTATCCATTCATCTGTTGATGGACATCTTGGCTCTTTCCACAGTTTGACTATTGTGGACATTGCTGCTATGAACTTTGGGGTGCACGTACCCCTTCGGATCCCTACATTTGTATCTTTGTGGTAAATACCCAGTAGTGCAATTGCTGGATCGTAGGGTAGCTCTATTTTCAACTGTTTGAGGAACCGCCATACTGTTTTCCAGAGTGCCTGCACCAGCTTGCATTCCCACCAACAGTGTAAGAGGGTTCCCCTTTCTCTGCGTCCCCGCCAACATCTGTCGTTTCCTGACTTGTTAATTTTAGCATTTCTGACTGGTGTGAGGTGGTATCTCATTGAAGTTTTCATTTGGATTTCCCTGATGCTGAGCGATGTTGAGCACTTTTTCATGGGTCTGTTGGCCATTTGGATGTCTTCTTTGGAAAACAGTCTGTTCGTGTCTTCTGCCCATTTCTTGATTGGACCATTTGTACTTTGGGTGTTGAGTTTGATAAGTTCTTTATAGATTTTGGATGCTAGCCCTTTATCTGATATGTCATTTGCAAATATTTTCTCCCATTCTGTCGGTTGTCTTTTGGTTTTGTGCACTGTTTCTTTTGCTGTGCAAAAGCTTTTTATCTTGATGAAATCCCAATAGTTCATTTTTGCCCTTGCTTCCCTTGCCTTTGGCGATGTTTCTGGAAGAAGTTGCTGCGGCTGAGGTCGAAGAGGTTGCTACCTGTGTTCTCCTTTAGGATATTGATGGACTCCTGTCTCACGTTTACGTCTTTCAACCATTTGGAGTCTATTTTTGTGTGTGGTGTAAGGAAATGGTCCAGTTTCATTCTTCTGCATGTGGCTGTCCAATTTTCCCACCACCATTTGTTGAAGAGACTGTCTTTTTTCCACTGGACATTCTTTCCTGCTTTGTCAAAGATGAGTTGACCATAGAGTTGAGAGTCCATTTCTGGGCTCTCTATTCTGTTCCATTGATCTATGTATCTGTTTTTGTGCCAGTACCATACTGTCCTGATGATGACAGCTTTGTAATAGAGCTGGAAGTCCGGAATTGTGATACTTCAAGCTTTGCTTTTCTTTTTCAACATTCCTCTGGCTATTCTGGGTCTCTTCTGGTTCCATACAAAAATTAAGATTATTTGTTCCATTTCCTTGAAAAAAGTGGATGGTATTTTGATGGGGATTGCATTGAATGTGTAGATCGCTCTAGGTAGCATTGACACCTTCACAATGTTCCTCCAATCCATGAGCATGGAACGCTTTTCCATTTCTTTGTGTCTTCTTCAATTTCTTTCATGAGTATTTTATAGCTTTCTGAGTACAGATCCTTTGCCACTTTGGTTAAATTTATTCCTAGGTATCTTATGGTTTTGGATGCAATTGTAAATGGGATTGTCTCCTTAATTTGTCTCTCTTCTGTCTTGTTGTTGGTGTATAGGAATGCCATGATTTCTGTGCACTGATTTTATATCCTGCCACTTTACTGAATTCCTGTATGAGTTCTAGCAGTTTTGGGGTGGAGTCTTTTGGGTTTTCCACATACAGTATCATATCATCTGCAAAGAGTGAGAGTTTGACTTCCTCTTTGCCGATTTGGATGCCATTAATTTCTTTTTGTTGTCTGATTGCGGCGGCTAGGACTTCTAATATTATGTTGAATAGCAGTGGTAATAGTGGACATCCCTGCCATGTTCCTGATTTAGGGGGAAAGCTCTCAGCTTTTCCCCATTGAGAATGATATTCGCTGTTCGTTTTTCATAGATGGCTTTTATGATATTGAGGTATGTACCTTCTATCCCTATACTCTGAAGAGTTTTGATCACGAAAGGATGCTGTACTTTGTCAAATGCTTTTTCTGCATCTATTGAGAGGATCATAAGGTTCTTGTTCTTTCTTTTGTTAATGTATTGTATCAGGTTGATTGATTTGCAGATGTTGAAACAGGCTTGCAGCCCAGGGATTAAATCCCACTTGGTCGTGGTGAATATCCTTTTAATGTACTATTGTATCCTATTGGCTAGTATTTTAGTGAGAATTTTTGCATCCATGTTCATCAAGGATATTGGCCTGTCATTCTCCTTTTTGATGGGGTCTTTGTCTGGTTTGGGGATCAAGGTAATAGGGGCCTCATAAAATGAGTTCTGAAGTTTTCCTTCTATTTCTATTTTTTGGAACAGTTTCAGGAGAATAGGTGTTAATTCTTCTTTAAATGTTTGGTAGAATTCCCCTGGGAAGCCATCTGGCCCTGGGCTCTTGTTTGTTGGGAGATTTTTGATGACTGCTTCAATTTCCTTAGTGGTTATAGGTCTGTTCAGGTTTTCTATTGCTTCCTGGTTCAGTTTTGGTAGTTGATACAGCTCTAGGAATGCATCCATTTCTTCCAGATTATCTAATTTGCTGGCATAGAGTTGCTCATAATATGTTCCTATAATTGTTTGTATTTCTTTGGTGTTTGTTGTGATCTCTCCTCTTTCATTCATGATTTTGTTGATTTGGGTCATTTCTCTTTTCTTTTGGATAAGTCTGGCCAGGGGTTTATCAATCTTGTTAATTCTTTCAAAGAACCAGCTCCTAGTTTTGCTGACCTGTTCTACTGTTCTTTTGGTTTCTATTTCATTGATTTCTGCTCTGATCTTTATTATTTCTCTTCTCCTGCTGGGTTCAGGCTTTATTTGCTGTTTTTTCTCTAACTCCTTTAGGTGTAGGGTTAGGTTGTGTATTTGAGACCTTTCTTCTTTCTTGAGAAAAGCTTGTATTCCTATATACTTTCCTCTTAGGACTGCCTTTACTGTATCCGAAAGATTTTGAACAGTTGTGTTTTCATTTTCATTGGTTTCCATGAATTTTTTAAATTCTTCTTTAATTTCCTGGTTGACCCATTCATTCTTTAATAGGAAGCTCTTTAGCCTCCATGTATTTGAGTTCTTTCCGACTTTCCTCTTGTGATTGAGTTCCAGTTTCAAGGCACTGTGGTTTGAAAATATGCAGGGAATAATCCCAATCTTTTGGTACCGGTTGAGACCTGATTTGTGACCTAGGATGTGATCTATTCTGGAGAATGTTCCATGGGCACCAGAGAAGAATGTGTATTCCGTTGTTTTGGGATGGACTGTTCTGAATATGCCTGTGAAGTCCATTTGGTCCAGTGTGTCATTTAAAGTCTTTATTGACTTGTTGATCTTTTGCTTAGATGATCTGTCCATTTCAGTCAGGGGGGTGTTAAAGTCCCCACTATTATTGTATCGTTGTTGATGGGTTTCTTTGCTTTTATTATTAATTGCCTTATATAATCGGCTGCTCCCATGTTAGGGGCATATATGTTTACAATTGTTAGATCTTCTTGTTGGATAGACCCTTTAAGTAGGATATAGTGTCCTTCCTCATCTCTTATTACAGTCCTTGTTTTAAAATCTAATTTGTCCGATATGAGGATTGCCACCCGGCTTCCTTTAGGTGTCCATTAGCATGGTAAATGGTTTTCCACCCCCTCACTCTCAATCTGGGGGTGTCTTTGGGTCTAAAATGAGTATCCTGCAGACAGCATTTTGATGGGTCTTGTTTTTTAATCCAATCTGATAGCCTGTGTCTTTTGATTGGGGCATTGAGCCCATTTACATTCAGGGTAACTATTGAAAGGTATGAATTTAGTGCCATTGTATTGCCTGTAAGGTGACTGTTACTGTATATTGTCTGTGTTCCTTTCTGGTCTATGCTGCTTTTAGGCTCTCTCTTTGCTTAGAGGGCCCCTTTCAATATTTCTTGGAGGGCTGGTTTCGTGTTTGCAAATTCCTTTAGTTTTTGTTTGTCCTGGAAGCTTTTTATCTCTCCTTCAATTTTCAATGAGAGCCTAGCTGGATATACTATTCTTGGCTGCATATTTTTCTCGTTTAGTGCTCTGAAGATATCATGCCAGTCCTTTCTAGCCTGCCAGGTCTCTGTGGATAAGTCTGTTGCCAACCTAATGTTTCTACCATTATAGGTTACGTATCTCTTCTCCTGAGCTGCTTTCAAGATTTTCTCTTTGCCTCTGAGACTTGCAAATTTTACTATTAGATGTCGGGGTGTTGACCTATTTTTATTGATTTTGAGAGGGGTTCTCTGTGCCTCCTGGATTTTGATGCCTGTTTCCTTTCCCACATTAGGGAAGTTCTCTGCTATAATTTGCTCCAATATACCTTCTTCCCCCCTCTCTCTTTCTTCTTCTTCTGGGATCCCAATTATTCTAATGTTGTTTCATCTTACGGTATCACTTATCTCTTGAATCCTACCCTCGTGATCCAGTAGTTGCTTATCTTTTTCTCAGCTTCTTTATTTTCCATCATCTGGTCTTCTGTATTGCTAATTCTCTCTTCTGCCTCATTTATCCTAGCAGATAATGGCCCCATTTATGATTGCACCTCATTAAGAGCCTTTTTGATTTAGATTTGGTTAGATTTTAGTTCTTTTATTTCTCCATGAAGGGTGTCTCTAATAACTTCCATGCTTTTTTCAAGCCCAGCTAGCATCTTTAAAATCATGATTCTGAACTCTAGGTCTGACATCGTACTAATGTCCATACTGAGTAGGTCCCTGGCATTCGGTACTACCTCTTGTTCTTTTTGCTGAGGTGATTTTTTTCGTCTTGTCATTTTGTCTAGAGGAGAATAGATGAATGAGAGAACAAAATGCTAACAGGTTAACCATGTCCCCAGCAAATATACTCTAAGCAAATCAGAAAAGACCTGAAACCAGGGGGAAACAAAGGGAAAGAAAGAAAAAAGAAAGAGGAAAAAAAGAAAAAGAAAAAGATAAACACAAACAAAACAGAACAAAACAAACAAAAAAACAGAATATGATCAAATATGATCAGGCTGGTGCATAGATCAGTGCCACACACAAGATTTTGGGTGTATTTTGGTCTGTGAGAACAAAGTGCCTCCTAAAATTTTAAGGAAAGAAAGACTTATATATGTACAAAATAAGTGTTGATACAATGAAGGGATGGAAGATGACTGTAAAGGTGAAAATTATAAAAGATTTTATAAACGGAATTAATAAGAAGTTGTTTGAAAAAAGAAAGAAGAAGATTTTAAAAAAGAAAAAAAAAAGGGAGAGAATGTGATCAGGCAGGAGACTAGAACAAAGCCATACACTAGTGATTTAGGGTATATTTTGATCGGTTAGAAGAAACTGTATCTCAAAATTTTAAAGAGAGAACAACTTATATATATGTGCTAAAAATAAGGGTAACTACTATGAAGGGATAGGATATGACTAAAAATGAAAAATAAAATTTTTTTAAAAGGGATTGATAAATGTTGTTTGAAAAAGGGAAAAAGAAAAATTAAAAAAAAAACAGTTAAAAAAATTAACTTTGATCAATCAGAGAAAGACATGTATCATATGACCTCACTGATATGAGGAATTCTTAATCTCAGGAAACAAACTGAGTGTTACTGGAGTGGTTGGGGTGGGAGGGATGGGGTGGCTGGGTGATAGACATTGGGGAGGGTATATGCTACGGTGAGCGCTGTGAATTATGCAAGACTGTTGAATCACAGATCTCTACTTCTGAAACAACGCAACATATTTTAAGAAAAAAGAAAAAGAAGAAGATAGCAGGAGAGGAAGAATGAAGGGGAGTAAGTCAGAGGGGGAGATGAACCATGAGAGATGATGGACTCTGAAAAACAAACTGAGGGTTCTGGAGGGGAGGAGGGGAGGGGGATGGGTTAGCCTGGTGATGGGTATTAAAGAGGGCACATTCTGCATGGAGCACTGGGTGTTATGAACAAACAATGAATCGTGGAACACTACATCAAAAACTAATGATGTAATATATGGTGATTAACATAACAATAAAAAAATTTTTAAAAAAATTAACTTTGAGAAACTAAAGAATCATGGTAAAAAAGCCATGAATTCTATGTGCAGTATTCCCCTAGCGCTGGAGTTCCGCCGTTCTCATTGATTGGTAAACTTGGTCTTGGCTGGCGGTTCTTGCTGATCTTCTGGGGGAGGGGCCTGTTGCCGTGGTTCCCAAACGTCTTTGCCGAGGCGGAATTGCCCCGCCCTTGTCGGTCTGGGCTAAGCAATCTGCTCGGGTTTGCTCTCGGGAGCTTTTGTTCCCTGCACGCTCTCGGTACAGCTTTGGAGGACAAGAGTGAAAATGGCAGCCTCCCAATCTCCGCCCGAAGAAGCCGAGAACTCAGGGCCCCGCTCCTCCGTGCGCCCCCAGAGAAAAGCAGTCAGTCATTCCCGTCTCCCCGGTCTCTGGCCACACTCCGTGCTCACCCAGCCTGTGACCGAGTGTTTCTATCTCTGACACCCAACTCGGTGTGGAGTCTCCAAAACCAGCAGATCCCTGAGGTGTGCTCCCGCACGGCTCCTCCCAGGGGAGGAAGGGGGAGTCTCCCCGGATCTGCCGCTTGTTGGGTCCCTGCTGGAGGAACAGTGGCCCGACTGTGCCAAGGATCACAGTTTATGGCAACCCCAAGCTGAGAGCCCGTGCCTCGGCTCCGTCTCTGCAGCTGGCTTCCTCCGCTCCGATACCTGGGAGCTCTGCCACACTCAGGCACCCCTGGTCTTTCTGTGACCCCAAGGGTCCTGAGACCACACTGTCCCACGAGGGTTCCACCCCCAGCTTAGCCACTGGAGTGGCGTCCCTCAGCGGAGCCGACTTCTAAAACTTCCGATTTTGTGCTCCACAGCTCTATCACTTGCCCGAAGCGGCCGATGGAGGCCCCCTCCCCCACCGTCTATCCTCCCGAATATTGCCTCGGATTCACTTCTCTGCACGTCCTACCTTCCAGAAAGTGGTCGCTTTTCTGTTCAGAGTGCTGTTGCTATTCTTATCTTTGATCTCCTATTGAGTTCGTAGGTGTTCAGAATGGTTTGATCCCTATTCAGCTGAATTCCTGAGACCAGACAAAATGCAGGTCTCCTACTCCTCCGCCATCTTGCTCCACTGTAGTTATTCTCATTTTTAAATACAGAAACAGAATAGCCAGAGTATTTTTAAAGATTTACTTATTTATTTATTATTTATTTATTTTTAGAGAGAAACAGAGAACACAGTGAGGAGAGGCAGAGAGAGAGAGTCCCAAGCAGACTCTGTGCTGAGCATAGAGCCCAACACAGGGCTTGATCTCATGACCACAAGATCATGATATGAGCTGAAGCCAAGAGTTGGACACTTAACCAACTATACCACTGAGGTACCCCTCCAAAGAGTATTTTTTAAATAACAAAGCTGGAAAAAAAAAATAAAAGAAAAATAAATAAATAAAATAAAATAACAAAGTTGGAGACTTACACTACCTGATTCTAAGTCTTACTATAAAGCTATAGTAACCAAGACAGTTGTAGTATTGGCAAATAAACAGATATATCAGTAAGACAGAACGCAGAGGCCAGAAATACACCCATACGTATACAGGCAACTGATTTTTTACAAAGCTGACAAAATATTTCAATGGGGAAAGGGAAGTCTTTCCAAAAATATGGTGCTATGACAAGTAGCTATATGTGGGGGGGGGACAAAAAATTTTAAATAAACACTTTATTTCCCCCAAAATTCCACATAAAATTTAACTTGATGTAGATTAAAGATCTGAATTAAAAAAATAAAACTGATAAACTTCTAGAAAACTATAGAAGAACATCTTGCTAACTTTGAGGTGGACAAATATTTCATAGATAGGACACACAGAAAGTGACGTGTAGAAAAGATTGATAAATTCTACTTTATCAAAATTTAAAACTTTTGTTCTTTGAAAGACACTCCACGGGGCACCTGGGTGGAGTGCCAGTTAAACGTCCAACTCTTGATTTATTTCAGCTCAGGTCATGATCTCAGGGTCGTGAGATCAAGCAATGTGTCAGGCTCCATACTGAGTGTGGAGCCTAAGATTCACTCTCCCTTCTCTCCCTGCCCCTCTCCTGTTACTCATGTGCACTCTCTTTCTCTCTAAAATAAAATTTTAAAATATATATATATATAGCCAAGAAACCAGGCAAGCTTCAGAATGGGAGAAAATATAGGCCATAACATATATCTGAGAAAACATAAAGAACTGTTAAAAGTCAATAATTAGTAGACAAACAACCCAATTAAAAAATGGGCAAAAGAATTAAACAGATACTTCATAAAAGATATACGAATGCCCATTTGAAAAGATGCTCAATATCATTACTTTTCAGGAAAATGCAGATTAAAACCACAGTAAGATAACACTACACATCCATTAGAACAGCTAATAAAACAGACTGACCATACCAAGTGCTAGCAATTCCATGGAACAAATGGAATTCTCATACATTATCTGGTGGAGATGTAAAGCAATACAACTATTTTAGAAAATAACAACTTTTTTTGTTGTTGTTGTTAAGTAGGCTTCACGCCCAGCATGGAGCCCACAGTGGGGCCTGAACTCATGACCCTAAGATCAAGACCTGATCTGAGGTCAAGAGTCAGACTCAACCAACTGAGCCACTCAGGTGCCCCAGTTACACAACTTCTTAAAGTTAAACATACACCCACCATACACCATTCGCCATACACCCCACTCCTCTGTATTTACCAAGAGAACTGCAAACATATGTCTATGTAAATGTTCAGAGCAGCTTTATTAATAATAGCCCCAAAGTGGGAACAACCCAAATGTTCATCATCAGGTGAACTGTTAAAAAAAAATATATGGTATATCCATATAATGAAATGCTATTCAGCAATAAAAAGGAATGCACTATTATTAATATACATAACAAGGATGAATCTCAAAATGGTTCCATTAGAAAATTCAAATCTACAGGGACAGAAAGCAAGAAAGTTGTTGTGTGGGGCCAGGGTGAAAGTAAGGGTAAACTTTGAGAGGATATAAAAAAAACTCCAGAGGTGATAGAAATGTTTTATATCTGATTGTGATGCTTTCATGAGTGAAAACATACTTCAAAACTCACTGCACACTAAATGAATACAGTTTATTCTACACAAATCATAATTTAATGAAGTTGATTTTAGGGGTGCCTGGGTGGCTCAGTTGGTTCAGTGTCAGACTCTTAACTTAGATCAGGACATGATCTCAGGGTCCTGGGATTGAGCCCCAGGTGAGGCTCCATGCTCAGCCTGGAGTCGGCCTGAGGATTCTCTCCCTCTCCCTCTGTCCCTCCCCCCATTTGTGCACACTCTCTCTACAATAAATACAACTTAAAAAAAAAAAAAAAACTTAAAGTTGATTTTTTTAAAGAGGATATCCTAATCAGAGTGAAAAAACAAACCACAGTGTGAGAGAAAAATCTATATGAGAATTAATAAAGGACTGGAATCAAGACAATACAAAGAACCCAAATTATTTAGAAAAGGACAAAGAACATGATTATTAAAAAGGGAGTATAGGGAGCAAGATGGCAGAGGAATAGGAGACCTGGATTTCGTCTGGTCCCAGGAATTCAGCTGATATGGATCAAACCACTCTAAACACCTACGAATTCAACAGGAGATTGAAGAAAAGAATAGCAACAACACTCTGAACAGAAAAGCGACCACTTTCTGGAAGGTAGGATGTGCAGAGAAGTGAACCCGAGGCAATAATCGGGAGGAGAGACGACGGGGTAGGGGACCTCTGTCAGCCAATACCGGCAAGTGATAGAGCAGCAGAGCACAAAATCGGAAGTTTTAGAAGTCGGCTCCACTGAGGGACCTCGCTCCAGTGGCTAAGGAGGGGGTGGAACCCTTGCTGGGACAGAATGGTCTCAGGACCCTTGGGGTCACAGAAAGACTGGGGGTGCCTGAGGGTGGCAGAACTCCCAGCTATCGGAGTGGGGAAGCCAGCTGCAGAGATGGAGCCAAGGAGTGGGCTCTCAGCTTGGGGTTGCCATAAACCATGATCCACAGCACACTCAGGCCACTGCTTTTCCAGCAGGGACCCAACAAGCAGCAGATCTGGGGAGACTCCCCTTCCTCCCCCGGGAGGAGCGGAACGGGAGCACACCGCAGAGATCTGCTGGGTTAGGAGACTCCACACGGGGTCGGGTGCCAGAGACAGAAACGCTCGGTCACAGGCCGGGTGAGCACGGAGTGCGGCTGGAGACCAGGGATAGGGGAGTGACTGACTGCTTTTCTCTGGGGACTCACTGAGGAGGGGGGCCCCTAGTTCTTGGCTCCTCTGGGGTGAAGATTGGGAGGCCGCCATTTTCCCTCTTGTCCTCCAAAGCCATAGGAAAGCTTGCAGGGAACAAAAGCTCCCGAGACCAAACCAGAGCAGATTACTTAACTCAGAGCTGGCAAGGGCAGGCAATTCCGCCACCAGCAAAGACATTTGAGAACCATGGCAACAGGACCCTCCCCTAGAAGATCAGCAAGAACCGCCAGCCAAGACCAAGTTTACCGATCAATGAGAATGGCAGAACTTCAGTGCTAGGGGAATACTACACATAGAATTCATGGCTTTTTTACCATGATTCTTTAGTATTTCAAAGTTAATTTTTTTAACTTTTTAAAAAAATTTTTCGTTTTCCCTTTTTCAACCAACATTTATCAATCCGTTTTTTAAAAAATCTTTTTTATTTTTCATTTTTAGAGTCATATTCTATTCCTTCATAGGAGTTAACATTATTTTTGATATATATATATATATATAAGTTGTTCTCTCTTAAAAATTTTGGGATACAGTTTCTTCTAACAGATCAAAATATACCCTAAATCTCTAGTGTACGGCTTTGTTCTAGTCTCCTGCCTGATCATATGCTCTCACTTTTTATTTTTTTTAATCTTCTTCTTACTTTTTTCAACCAACTTCTTATCAATTCCTTTTATAAAATCTTTTATAATTTTCATCTTTACACTCATATTCCATCCCTTCATCGTATTAACCCTTATTTTTCTACATATATAAGTTTTTCTTTCTTTAAAATTTTGGGAGGCCATTTTTTCGTACAGACCAAAATACACCCAAAATCTAGTGTGTGGCACTGATCTATGCACCAGCCTGATCATATTTGATCATATTCTGTTTTTTTTCTTTTATTTTGTTTGTTTTTATCTTTCACTTTTTCTTTTTTCTTTCTTTCCCTTTCTTTTCCCCCAGTTTCATGTCTATACTGATTTGTTCAGTGTGTATTTTCTGAGGATGTTGTTACCCTGTTAGCATTTTGTTCCCTCATTCATCTATTCTCCTCTGGACAAAATGACAAGACGAAAAAAATCACCTCAAAAAAAAGATCAAGAGGCAGTACCAACTGCCAGGGACCTAATCAATATGGACATTAGTAAGATGACAGAACTAGAGTTCAGAATGACGGTTTTAAAGATACTAGCTGGGCTTGATAAAATCATGGAACTTATTAGAGAAACCCTTTCTGGAGAAATAAAAGAACTAAAATCTAACCAAGTCGAAATCAAAAAGGCTATTAATGAGGTGCAATCAAAAATGGAGGCTCTAACTGCTAAGATAAATGAGGCAAAGAGAGAATTAGTGATATACAAGACCAAATAATGGAAAATAAAGAAGCTGAGAAAAAGAGAGATAAACAACTACTGGATCATGAGGGCGGAAATCAAGAGATAAGCAATACCATAAGATGAAACAACATTAGAATAATTGGGATCCCAGAAAAAGAAGAAAGAGAGAGGGAGGCAGAAGGTATTTTGGAGTAAATTATAGCAGAGAACTTCCCCAATATGCAGAAGGAAACGGGCATCAAAATCCAGGAGGCACAGAGAACCCCTCTCAAAATCAATAAAAATAGGTCAACACCCTGACATCTAATAGTAAAATTTACGAGTCTCAGAGACAAAGAGAAAATCCTGAAAGCAGCTAGGGAGAAGAGATCTGTAACCTACAATGGTAGAAACATTAGACTGCCAAGAGACCCATCCAGAGAGACCTGGCAGGCCAGAAAGGACTGGCATGATATATTCAGAGAAGTATTCAGAAAGATATGCAGCCAACAATACTATATCCAGCTCGGTTGTCACTGAAAATAGAAGGAGAGATAAAAAGCTTCCAGGACAAACAAAAATTAAAGGAATTTGCAAACACGAAACCAGCCCTCCAAGAAATATTGAAAGGGGTCCTCTAAGCAAAGATAGAGCCTAAAAGTAGCATAGAACAGAAAGGAACAAAGACAAAATACAGTAACAGTCACCTTACAGGCAATACAATGGTACTAAATTCATGTCTTTCAATAGTTACCCTGAATGTAAATGCGCTAAATGCCCCAATCAAAAGACACAAGATATCAGATTGGATAAAAAACCAAGACCCATCGATATGCTGTCTGCAAGAGACTCATTTTAGACCCAAAGACACCCCCACATTGAAAGTGAGGGGGTGGAAAACCATTTACCATGCTAACGGACACCAAAAGAAAGCTGGGGTGGCAATCCTTATATCAGACAAATTACACTTTAAACCCAAGACTGTAATAAGAGATGAGGAAGGACACTATATCCTACTTAAAGGGTCTATCCAACAAGAAGATCTAACAATTGTAAATATCTAGGCCCCTAACATGGGAGCAGCCAATTATATAAGGCAATTAATAACAAAAGCAAAGAAACTCAAAGACAACAATACAATAATAGTGGGGGACTTTAACACCCTCCTCACTGAAATGGACAGATCATCTAAGCAAAAGATCAACAAGGAAATAAAGACTTTAAATGACACACTGGACCAAATGGACTTCACAGGCATATTTAGAACATTCCATCCCAAGCAACAGAATACACATTCTTCTCTAGTGCCCATAGAACATTCTCCAAAATAGATGACATCCTAGGTCACAAATCAGGTCTCAACCGGTACCAAAAGATTGGAATCATTCCCTGCATATTTTCAGACCACGACGCTTTGAAACTAGAACTCAATCACAAGAGGAAAATCGCAAAGAACTCAAATACACAGAGGCTAAAGAGCATCCTACTAAAGAATGAATGGTTCAGGGGGGCGGAGCAAGATGACGGTGGAGTAGGAGCCCTGGATTTCGTCTGGTCTCAGGAATTCAGCTGAATAGGGATCAAACCATTCTGAACACCTACGAACTCAACAGGAGATCGAAGATAAGAGTAACAACACTCTGAACAGAAAAGCGACCACTTTCTGGAAGGTAGGACGTGAGGAGAAGTGAATCCGAGGCGCTATTCGGGAGGATAGACGGCAGGGGAGGGGGCCTCCGTCGGCCGCTTCTGGCAAGTGATAGAGCCGCAGAGCACAAAATCAGAACTTTTAGAAGTCGGCTCCGCTGAGGGACGTCACTCCAGGGGCTAAGCTGGGGGTAGAAACCTCGCGGGACGGTGTAGTCTCAGGACCCACAGGGTCACAGAAAGACCGGGGGTGCCTGAGTGCAGCACAGCTCTGAGGTATCGGAGCAGGGAAGCCGGCTGCAGAGACGGAGCCGAGGCGCTGGCTCTCAGCTTGGGGTTGCCATAAACTGTGATCCGTGGCCCAGTTGGGAGCAGTGGGAGGAGCAGTGGCTCCTCCAGCAGGGACCCAACAAGCAGCAGAGCCGGGGAGACTCCCCTTCCTCCCCCGGGAGGAGCGGCGCAGAAGCGCACCACAGGGATCTGCTGGGTTTGGAGACTCCACACAGGGTCGGGTGCCAGAGATAGAAACGGTCGGTCACAGGCCGGGTGAGCACGGAGTGCGGCCGGAGACCGGGGACATGGAAGTGACTGCTTTTCTCAGGGGGCACACTGAGGAGCGGGGCCCCAAGTTTTCAGCTCCTCCGGGCGGAGATTGGGAGGCCACCGTTTTCACCCTCATCCTCCAAAGCTGTACCGAGAGCTTGGCAGGGAACAAAAGCTCCTGAGAGCAAACCGGGCAGCTTGCTTAGCCCGGACTCATAAGGGCGGGGCAATTCCGCCTCCAGGAAAGACATTTGGGAACCATGGAAACAGGCCCCTCCCCCAGGAGATCAGCAGGAACAGCCAGCAAGCAAAGACCAAGTTTACCGATCAAGGAGAACAGGAGAACTCCAGCGCTAGGGGAATACTGCACATAGAATTTATGGCTTTTTTACCATAATTCATTAGTTTTTCAAACTTAATTTTTTTAACTGTTTTTTTTTATTTTTCTTTTTCCCTTTTTCAAACATCTTATCAATCCCTTTTTTAAAAAAAAACATTTTTTATTTTTCATTTTTAGAGTCATATTTTTATACCTTCATAGTAGTTACCCTTATTTTTGGCATATATATATATAAGTTGTTCTCTCTTTAAAATTTTGAGATACAATTCCTTCTAAGATCAAAATATACCCTAAATCACTAGTGTATGGCTTTGTTCTATTCTCCTGCCTGATCACATTCTCTCCCTTTTTTCTTCCTTTTTTTTCTTTTTTCTTTTTCTTTTTAAATCTTCTTTCTTTTTAAAAACTACTTCTTATCAACTCCTTTTATAAAATATTTTATAATTTTCATCTTTACGTTCATCTGCCATACCTTCATTGTATCAACCCTTATTTTGTACATATATAAGTCTTTCTTCCTTTAAAATTTTAGCAGGCACTTTCTTCTACCACACCAAAATATGCCCAAAAGCTAGTGTGTGGCACTGATCTATGCACTAGCCTGATCATATTTGATCATATTGTTTTTTTTTCTGTTCTGTTCTGTTTGTTTTTATCTTTTTCTTTTTCCTTTTTTTTTCTCTTCTTTCTTACCCTTCCTTGTCCCCTGGTTTCAGGTCTTTTCTGATTTGTATAGAGTATATTTGCTGGAGACGTTGTTAACCTGTTAGCATTCTGTTCTCTCATTCATCTGTTCTCCTCTGGACAAAATGACAAGACGAAAAAAATCACCTCAGCAAAAAGAACAAGAGGTAGTACCGTCTGCCAGGGACCTACTCAATACTGACCTTAGTACGATGTTGGACCTAGAGTTCAGAATCATGACTTTAAAGATACTAGCTGGGTTTGAAAAAAGTGTGGAAGTTATTAAGAAACCCTTTCTGGAGAAAAAAAAGAACTAAAATCTAACCAAGTCGAAATCAAAAAGGCTATTAATGAGGTGCAATCAAAAATGGGGGCACTAAATGCTAGGATAAATGAGGCAGAAGAAAGAATCAGCGAAATAGAAGACCAAATGATGGAAAATAAAGAGGCCGAGAAAAAGAGAGTTAAACAACTACAGGATCACAAGGGCAGAATTCTAGAGATAAGCGATACGATAACGAAACAACATTAGAATAATTGGGACCCCAGAAGAAGAAGAAAGAGAGAGAGGGCCAGAAGGTATATTGGAACAAATTATAGCAGAGAACTTCCCTAATGTGGGAAAGGAAACAGGCATCAAAATCCAGGAGGCACAGAGAACTCCTCTCAAAATCAATAAAAATAGGTCAACACCCCGACATCTAATAGTAAAACTTATGAGTCTCAGAGACAAAAAGAAAATCCTGAAAGCAGCTCGGGAGAAGAGATATGTAACCTACAATGGTAGAAACATTAGATTGGCAACAGACCTATCCACAGAGAGCTGGCAGGCCAGAAAGGACTGGCATGAGATCTTCAGAGCACTAAACGAGAAAAATATGCAGCCAAGAATACTATATCCAGCTAGGCTATCACTGAAAATAGAAGGAGAGATAAAAAGCTTCCAGAACAAACAAAAACTAAAGGAATTTGCAAACACAAAACCAGCCCTACAAGAAATATTGAAAGAGGTCCTCTAAGCAAAAAGAGAGCCTAAAAGCAGCATAGATCAGAAAGGAACACAGACAATATACAGTAACAGTCACCTTACAGGCAATACAATGGCACTAAATTCATACCTTTCAATAGTTACCCTGAATGTAAATGGGCTCAATGCCCCAATCAAAAGACACAGGCTATCAGATTGGATTAAAAAACAAGACCCATCAAAATGCTGTCTGCAAGAGACTCATTTTAGACCCAAGACACCCCCACATTGAAAGTGAGGGGGTGGAAAACCATTTACCATGCTAATGTACACCAAAAGAAAGCTGGGGTGGCAATCCTTATATCAGACAAATCAGATTTTAAACCAAAGACTGTAATAAGAGATGAGGAAGGACACTATACCCTACTTAAAGGGTCTATCCAACAAGAAGATCTAACAATTGTAAATATCTATGCTCCTAACATGGGAGCAGCGAATTATATAAGGCAATTAATAACAAAAGCAAGGAAACACATCGACAACAATACAATAATAGTGGGGGACTTTAACACCCTCCTCACTGAAATGGACAGATCATCTAAGCAAAAGATCAACAAGGAAATAAAGACTTTAAATGGAACACTGGACCAAATGGACTGTACAGACATATTCAGAATATTCCATCCCAAAGCAACAGAATACACATTCTTCTCTAGTGCCCATGGAACATTCTCCAGAATAGATCACATCCTAGTTCACAAATCAGGTCTCAACCGGTACCAAAAGTTTGGGATTATTCCCTGCATATTTTCAGACCACAATGCTTTGAAACTAGAACTCAATCACAAGAGGAAAGTCGGAAAGAACTCAAATACATGGAGGCTAAAGAGCATCCTACTAAAGAATGAATGGGTCAACCAGGAAATTAAAGAAGAATTTAAAAAATTCATGGAAACCAATGAAAATGAAAACACAACTGTTCAAAATCTTTCGGATACAGTAAAGGCAGTCCTGAGAGGAAAGTATATGGCAATACAAGCCTTTCTCAAGACACAAGAAAGGTCTCAAATACACAACCTAACCCTACACCTAAAGGAGCTGGAGAAAAAAACAGCAAATAAAGCCTAAACCCAGCAGGAGAAGAGAAATAATAAAGATCAGAGCAGAAATCAATGAAATAGAAACCAAAAGAACAGTAGAACAGATCAACAAAACTAGGAGCTGGTTCTTTGAAAGAATTAACAAGATTGATAAACCCCTGGCCAGACTTATCAAAAAGAGAAATGACCCAAATCAACAAAATTATGAACGAAAGAGGAGAGATCACAACCAACACCAAAGACATACAAACAATTATAAGAACATATTATGAGCAACTCTATGCCAGCAAATTAGATAACCTGGAAGAAATGGATGCATTCCTAGAGATGTATCAACTACCAAAACTGAACCAGGAAGAAATAGAAAACCTGAACAGACCTATAACCACTAAGGAAATTGAAGCAGTCACGAAAAATCTCCCAACACACAAGAGCCCAGGGCCAGATGGCTTCCCAGGGGAATTCTATCAGACATTTCAAGAAGAATTAATACCTATTCTCCTGAAACTGTTCCAAAACATAGAAATGGAAGGAAAGCTTCCGAACTCATTTTAGGAGGCCACCATTACCTTGATCCCCAAACCAGACAAAGACCCCATCAAAAAGGAGAATGACAGACCAATATCCTTGATGAACATGGATGCAAAAATTCTCACCAAAATACTAGCCAATAGGATCCAACAGTACATTAAAAGGATTATTCACCACGACCAAGTGGGATTTATCCCTGGGCTTGAAGGTTGGTTCAACATCCACAAATCAATCAATGTGATACAATACATTAATAAAAGAAAGAAGAAGAACCTTATGATCCTCTCAATAGATGAAGAAAAAGTATTTGACCAACTACAGCATCCTTTCTTGATCAAAACTCTTCAGAGGTTAGGGATAGAGGGTACATACCTCAATATCATAAAAGCCATCTATGAAAAACGAACAGCGAATATCCTTCTCAATAGGAAAAATGGAGAGCTCTCCCCCCTAAGGTGAGGAACATGGCAGGGATGTCCACTATCACCACTGCTATTCAACATATTATTAGAAGTCCTAGCCACAGCAATCAGACAACAAAAAGAAATCAAAGGCATCCAAATCGGCAAAGAGGAAGTCAAACTCTCACTCTTTGCAGATGATATGATACTGTATGTGGAAAACCCAAAAGACTCCACCCCAAAACTGCTAGAACTCATACAGGAATTCAGTAATGTAGCAGGATATAAAATCAATGCACAGAAATCAGTGGCATTCCTATACACCAACAACAAGACAGAAGAGAGACAAATCAAGGAGTCGATCCCATTTACAATTGCATCCAAAACCATAAGATACCTAGGAATAAATTTAACCAAAGAGGCAAAGGATCTGTACTCAGAAAACTATACAATACTCATGTAAGAAATTGAGGAAGACACAAAGAAGTGGAAAAACGTTCCATGCTCATGGACTGGAAGAACAAATATTGTGACGATGTCAGTGCTACCTAGAGCAATCTACACATTCAACGCAATCCCTATCAAAATACCATCCATTTTTTTCAAAGAAAGGGAACAAATAATCCTAAAATTTGTATGGAACCAGAAAAGACCCCGAATAGCCAGAGGAAGGTTGAAAAAGAAAAGCAAAGCTGGCGGCATCACAATTCCAGACTTCAACCTCTATTACAAAGCTGTCATCATCAAGTCAGTATGGTACTGGCACAAAAACAGACACATAGATCAATGGAACAGAATAGAGAGCCCAGAAATGGACCCCATGGTCAACTCATCTTTGACAAAGCAGGAAAGAATGTCCAATGGAAAAAAGACAGTCTCTTCAACAAATGGGTGCTGGGAAAATTGGACAGCCACATGCAGAAGAATGAAACTGGACCATTTCCTTACACCACACACAAAAACAGACTCAAAATGGTTGAAAGACCTCAATGTGAGAGAGGAGTCCATCAAAATCCTAAAAGAAAACACGGGCAGCAACCTCTTCAACCTCAGCCGCATCAACTTCTTCCTAGAAACATCGCCAAAGGCAAGGGAAGCAAGGGCAAAAATGAACTATTGGGATTTCATCAAGATAAAAAGCTTTTGCACAGCAAAAGAAACAGTCCACAAAACCAAAAGACAACAGACAGAATGGGAGAAGATATTTCCAAATGATGTATCATATAAAGGGGTAGTATCCAAAATCTATAAAGAACTTATTAACCTCAACACCCAAAGAACAAATGATCCAATCAAGAAATGGGCAGAAGACATGAACAGACAGTTTTCCAAAGAAGACATCCAAATGGCCAACAGACACATGAAAAAGTGCTCAATATCACTCGGCATCAGGGAAATCCAAATCAAAACCTCAATGAGATAGCACCTCACACCAGTCAGAATGGCTAACATTAACAAGTCAGGAAACGACAGATGTTGGCAGGGATGAGGAGAAAGGGGAACCCTCCTACACTGTTAGTGGGAATGCAAGCTGGTGCAGCCACTCTGGAAAACAGTATGGAGGTTCCTCAAAAAGTTGAAAATAGAGCTACTATACAATCTAGCAATTCCACTACTGGGTATTTACTCCAAAGATACAAATGTAGGGATCTGAAGGGGTACGTGCACCCCAATGTTTACAGCAGCAATGTCCACAAGAGCCAAACTGTGGAAAGAGCCAACATGTCCATTGACAGATGAGCAGATAAAGAGGAAGTGGTATATATATACAATGGAATATTATGCAGCCATCAAAAGGAATGAAATCTTGCCATTTTTAACGATGTGGATAGAACTGGAGGGTGTTATGCTGAGTGAAATAAGTCAATCAGAGAAAGACATGTATCATATGACCTCACTGATATGAGGAATTCTTAATCTCAGGAAACAAATTGAGGGTTGCTGGAGTGTTGCGGGGTGGGAGGGATGGGGTGGCTGGGTGATAGACACTGCAGAGGGTATGTGCTATGGTTAGCACTGTGAATTGTGTAAGACTGTTGAATCACAGATCTGTACCTCTGAAACAAATAATACATTATCTGTAAATAAAGAAAAAAAGAAGAAAAAGAAGAAGATAGCAAGAAGGGAAGAATGAAGGGGGGGAAATCGGAGGGGGGAGACGAACCATGAGAGACTATGGACTCTGAGAAACAAACTGAGGGTTCTAGAGGGGAGGGGGGTGGGGGAATGGGTTAGCCTGGTGATGGGCATTAAAGAGGGCATGTTCTGCATGGAGCACTGGGTGTTATACGCAAACAATGAATCATGGAACACTACATCAAAAACTAATGGTGTAAAGTAGGGTGATTAACATAACATAATAATGATAAAAAAGAGTAAAGTATAGGCAAGCAATTTATAGAAGAGAGAACTAGAATAGTCAATAACTTATAGAAGGATGTTCAACCTCATTCATAATCAAGAAAATGCAAATTAAAATACAAATTAAGCCTTTTCATACCCAATTGGCAAAAATTTTAAGTCTGACAATACTGAATATCGTTTCTCTAAATTCCCACCAAACATTGCCGATGAGAGTGTAAACTTCTCCAACTACTCTGATGAAGAATCTAGGAATTGCTATTTATCCTGAAGATGGGCATATCCCACCAAGCAACCCTAAAGAAGAACTGCACACCTATTTACCCAAGCCAAGCTCTTAACTCTCAGTCTTCAGAGCAGATGGGCACTGCCTCAAGAAGCCACATCCAACAATCCCAGTGTGCCATACAAATACTGTCTACATGGGCTATGTGTTAAAAAGGTAGTGAAGCACTTCTCTAAAGAATCTCTTGTACATGTACTTATGGAGACACGTACAAAAATATCCATGACCACACTTACTGTAATAGTGAAAAACAATCTAAATATCAAACTGGAAAATGGATAAATAATGGTTATCATAAAATGTAATACTATACAAACAAAAAGAATAAACTAGGATACTTCCATCGGCCTAATAAAGCTCACATAGTATTTTGTGGAAAAAAGCAAGGAATAGAAGAATGCATACTGTTTTATATGCCATTTTCATAAGATTTTAAAAGAAGTTTCAAGTACTGCTAGCTGTCCACTAAAATGCTCTTCCTTCAATAGTAAGAGAGTTCAGCTGAGGTGAGTCTTCTCAGCTAGGTATTGAATCCTCCAGGCTTCCTCACAGCTAGTATGCCCTTGTGATTGAACTTTTGCCAATGGAAAGTTGGCAACAGTGATGAGTACAAATTAGACCTTGAAAATCTCTGGTCCTACCCATCTCCGCTAAATTCATTTCAAGCAGAGAGAGCTAGTTGGGAAGAAAGCCAGTTACTGAATGACTGCACAACACAGATTCACTCTTCAAACTGGGCTGTCATACAAATCCTTAAGCTGTTGAATTTTAGTTCTTAGTTAGAACATGTTAGTCTATTACTCCCAAAACACACACAGTGCATATTTTTGTGACTACATATACACTAAATATAAAACCTGTAGAATGGAATTATAAATCAAAAACAATAGTTACCTCTAAGAAAAAGAAATGAATGATATTAAAGAGACAGAGCCAAGAAGCTTTTAAATGTATAGCATTCTATCCTTTAATCAGTGGCATAAAAAATGTTCATTACATTACATTAATCTCTATAGATTTCTGCCTAAAATATTTCATAATAAAGAAGAGAAACTGAATGAATGTGTGGACAATTACAAGTAACATATTTAAACGTAACATTCACCTTATAACTCTTTTTTTTCTGACTTATTCTACTTATTATATGCTAAAACATTTCAGGTTTATTACTTACTTTCCTGATCTTTTGGATCACTTCCTTCATACTCAGCTCCTTGGATAAACTGCAAAATATTCTGCTTAAAGAACCTCTCAGCCAGATCCAATACATTTTCTCCATTATCATTGAAGGCTTTTAAAGCTTGTGTTGTACTGTTCATTCTACTGAGTAGGAATTTAAAGCAGTGAAGGTGACCTTCCATGGCTGCTAAGTGAACTATAGGAGAAAGAGAAAAAATTTAATTTTTAAATTGACTGTAAAATAACTTGAAGAAAGAAATAACAACATTGGCTCTCATCTTCACCGGAAGATGCCTGTCCCCTCCCTATGTAACAGGGACATACTCTGGGAAAGGTAACACCTTTTTTGCAAGCCCACAAGTCCTTACTCAGCCTTCCAGTCATGCCAAAGCAACAGACTAAATTATTAAAGAGTTATACATACTGTGAATGTACAGATGCCAGATGAGACATACCAAAGAGCAGGCCCCAGAATATTTCCTTGAAAAGTGAAATCCCAATTATGCCACTTATAATTACATAAGAAAATACTTGCCATGTAAGACAGATGATAAGTAAACTCATTTTAATGTTTTGGAAAAAAGTGGAAGAAATAAACCAAAATAGTCACTATGCAAATATGAATGTTATTTTTATCACTATGTATTTTGTCACCTTTCCATAGACATTATTTTTATTTTTTTAAAGATTTTTTTTTAATTTATTTATTTTGAGAGAGTGAGAATGAAAGAGAGAGAGAGAGTACATGAGAGGGGAGAGGGTTAGAGGGAGAAGCAGGCTCCTCGCCGAGCAGGGAGCCCAATGCGGGACTCGATCCCAGGACTCCAGGATCATGACCTGAGCCGAAGGCAGTTGCCCAACCAACTGAGCCACCCAAGCACCCCAGACATTATTTTTATTAAAAACAGAAAGACTGGATCAAAACTTCAGACAAAGCACACATACTACCTCACCATTTCTATTCTCAATCCTTGAAAATAATAGAAAAGATATTTTTTGAAGCCAAAAAAGACTAGAAAAATGAACCAGAACACCAAGAACAAACAACAAATGTTAAGGTTAAGGAACCCCTGAAAGAAAATATATTCAATCAGACTGAAGGAGAGCCACAACCCAAACTCTGCAAAAAATAGGAGGAACAGTTCTGGGGTATTACAAGCTTAGAGGTAGCGATTACAAAGGGAGGCTTTACATCTCTGGAGAAGTGACTCTCTGGGAAATAGCCCAATCAATATACAAACCTTGCCTCTGGAGAAGTAGGGCAGTGCCTAAGTGACCAGTGTAATGCAGGGAAAACAAGATGTAACAACATCCAAAAGATAAGCTGCTGGCACATGCCACTCTACACTTTCTCAGCTAAACCTGAAAAAACCAAAAAACTCCCCATAAAACTTGAGACTCCTCTAACACCTCATTCAACACATATACACTTACATGTCTTACAGGCATTGGGAATTTAACATCAAAAACTCAACTCCTCATCCCTCTTGCATACATTTTCCTTACATGGTTTTCCCCAACTTACTTGATAGGAACTCTCCTTTCCATGGAGTTCATGCCCTGGAGCCATCCTTGACTACTCTCAACACCTCATCAATCAGCAAATCTTATTGATTCTATCTTTAAAGAATGCACAGACCCCAATTACTTCCCACTATCTCTGCTACCTCTGCTCTGCTCCAACCAAATAGCAGCATCAAATTATTGCATCAAGCTCCCAACTACTATATTTCTCCCCTTGCCATCCTGAGTCTATTATAAACAAAATAGAGAAAAAGTTCTTAAATGTAGTCAGATCATGTCACTGCTGTGCTCAAAATCCTTCAATGGCTCCTGTTACCTCTCTGACTTCATTATCTATAACTCACCCTCTCACTTCTATTCTAACCATACTTACTCACTGTTACTACCTGCTTTCAAATACACTCCTGGCTCAGGAGCTTTCACTGGCTGTTACCTCTTTCTGAAATACCCTTTCCCCATGATGGTCACAAGACCTGCTCCCTCAACTGCTTCAGGTCTTTACCCAGTGATCACCTCCTCCTTGAAGGCTTCCCTGACCACCATATTTTAAACTTCATCCTCTTTAACATTCTACTCCCTTCTCTGATTTTATGCACACATATAACCCTGTAATTTATATTCTTTTGATTATTGTCTGTGTCCCCACCACCACCACCACATGAAGGCAGGGACTTTTGTCTGTTTTATTTGGTGTGACAGCCCTAGCACCTAGAAGAGGGAATGACACGTAGTAGATGCTCAGTAAATAAATGTTGAATTAGTAATTTAAGATAGAGATTTGAACACAAGTAGTCTAGTACTGAAGCCACATTCTTAACCTCTATATTATACGTATAATTAAAAAATATACTATATATGGTCATAAAAAATTATATGTACTTAAAGAAATAAAAGTCGATTTTTTTTATGAGCAAGCAGAAAGACTTTTAAAAATGATCAGGCATATTTAATAAAGAACCAAATAAAAACAAAATTGCCCCCTACCTTGTATTACAAAAAAGTTAGTGCCAGGTGGGCTGGAAACCTAAATGTTAAAGTAAAATAATAAAATTTCTAGAAGATAATATAAAAGAATGTCTTCATGATCAAAGAGTAGGGAAAGACTTTTTTAACAGGATGCAGAAAGGACTAACCATAAAGGAAGACCTTATTAAACTTGACTACATTGCAGTTAAAACTATGGGAAAGGTAACACCTTTTTTGCAAGCCCACAAGTCCTTACTCAGCCTTCCAGTCATGCCAAAGCAACAGACTAAATTATTAAAACTATCTTCAAAAGAAATCTGAAAAGAATGAAAAGGCAAGCCATAGAATGGAAAAAATTTTTAAATAAAAAAGATATTTGCAACACATATAAGTGACAGAGAGCTTGTATCTAGACTACATAAAGAACCCCTACAATTAATTTTTAAAAAGAGAGAAAAACTCAATAAAAAATAGGCAAAATATTTGAACTGGTACCATAAAAAGAAAATAACCAGGGGCACGTGGCTGGCTGTCAGGAGAGCATGCAACTCTTGATCTCAGGGTTGCGAGTTCAAGCCCCACATTGGGTATAGAGATTACTTAAAAATAAACATATTTTTAAAATAAGAAAAAGAATAGTAAACATTTTTTTATTTTATTTTTTTAAAGATTTTATTTACTTATTTGAGAGAGAGAGAATGAGAGATAGAGAGCACGAGAGGGAAGAGGGTCAGAGGGAGAAGCAGACTCCCTGCTGAGCAGGGAGCCTGATGTGGGCCTCAATCCTGGGACTCCAGGATCATGACCTGAGCCAAAGGCAGTCGCTTAACCAACTGAGCCACCCAGGCACCCGTAAACATTTTTTTAAAAAAAGAAAGGAAATAACAAGATGGCCATTAAATATATGAAATGATGTTCTATAATACTGATCAATAATTATTTTAAATGTAAGTCAACTATTAAATACTCCAATCAAAAGACATAGGGTGAGTGAATGGGCAAAAAAACAAGACCCATCTATATGCTGACTATAAGAAACTCATTTCAGACCTAAAAACACATATGGACTGAAAGGAAGGGTTGGTAAAAGTTATTTCACACACAAATGAAAGTGGGAGGAAAAAGCTGCAGTAGAAATACTTATATCAGACAAAATAGACTTTAAAACAAAGACCATATGATAAACAAGGACATTAGAAAATGATAACCAATTGTGCAATAAGAGAATCTAACTGTAAATATCTATGCACCCAATATTAGAGCATCTAAATACATAAAGCATATAGGAAAAGACATAAAGGGAGAAATTGATAGTAATAAAATAATTGTAGAGGACTTTAAAACCTCACTTAAATCAATAGATAGATCATCCAGGATTAAAATCAAAAAAAAAATAGTGGCTTTGAAGAACAGATTAGACCAGATGGACTTAACAGATCACATACAGAATACTCCACCTCAAAACAGCAGAATACTCATTGATTTCAAGTGCCATGAAACATTCTCCAGGACAGATCACATTTGGCTACAAATCCCAATAAATTTAAGAGGACGAAATCATATCAAGCATCTTTTCCAACTACAAAAGCATAAAGCTAGAAATCAAGCACAAGAAAAAAAAAACAGAAAACAACACAAACATCTGGAGGCTAAACAATATGCTATTAAACAATCAACGGGTCAACAAAGAAATCAAAGAGGAAATTATAATACACATGAAGACAAAAGAAAATGGAAACATAATGGTCCAAAATCTTTGGGATGCAGCAAAAGCAGTTCTAAGAGGAAACTTTATAATGATACAGGCCTACCTCAAGAAACAAGAAAAATCTCAAGTAAACAATATAACCTTACACCTAAAGGAACTAAAAAAAGAAAAACAAAGCCCAAGTTGTAGAAGGAAGGAAATAATAAAGATCAAAGAGGAAATGAATGAAAGAGAGACTAAAAAATAACAATTATAATAATAAAAAAGATTAATGAAACCAAGATCTGGCTCTTTGAATAAACAAAACAAAACTGATAAGCTTTAGCCACACTCATCAAGAAAAAAGAGAGAGAACTTAAATAAATAAAATCAGAAATGAAATGGGAAAGGGGCACCTGGCTAGCTCAGTTGGTAGAGCACATAACTCTTGATCTCGGGGTTATGAGTTTGAGCCCTACATTCACTGTAGAGATTACTTAAAAATTTTTTTAAAATCTTTAAAAAAATGATATAAGAAAAGTAACAACTGTCACCACATATACAAAGAATTATAAGAGACTATGAAAAAAATCATATGTCAACCAATTGGAGAACCCGGGAAAAAAAAAGATAAATGCCTAGAAATATAAAATCTTCCAAAACTGAATCAGGAAGAAATAAAAAAATTTGAACACACTATTTACTAGGAAAAATTGAACTGGTAATCAAAAAACTCCCAAAAACAAATGTCCAGGATCAGATGGATTTACAAGAAAATTCTACCAAAGATTTAAGGAAGAGTTAACACCTATTGTCCTCAAAATATTCCAGAAAATAGGAGAGGAAGGAAAACCTCCAAATTTATTCTTGGAGGCCAGCATTATCCTGATACCAAAAACAAAGACACTACAAAAAAAAAAAAAAAAAAAAACTACAGACCCATATCTCTGATAAACATAGACACAAAAATTCTCAACAAAATATTAGCAAACTGAATTCAACAATTCATTGAAAAGTTCACTCATGTAGGAAAAGATGGCAGAGGAGTAGCGGACCCTATTCCAACTGGTCCCTGGAATTGAGCTGGATATCTACCAGACCACTCTGAACACCCACGAAATCAGCCTGAGATGTAAGAAGATAGATCTGGATCTCTACAAACAGAATATTGCAGGCGGTTGATTTCGAGGTATGAAGCGGGAAGCCATGACTCCGCCAGCAGATATCGGCAGATAAACGGAAGGGGGAGGGAGCTGCCATAAGCGCTGGTGCGGGGAAGGTGATATAACACAGGAGCGCAAAATCCTCCCCCGCTGGGGATGGGGCACAGACTCACAGACTGGTAGCGACAGGGAAAGGACCTTAGGGCAGCTCCCTGGACTGAAACCTGGAGCATGGGGGCCACGAATGAGAACTGGGGGCGGCTGGCAGTTTTAGAAGCACAAAGGACAGAGACATGCCCCAACCTGGAGGCAAAGACTGGGAGCCCTGCTGAGGGGCACACAACCCAGGACGCAGCAGTTTATAGCAGCACAGAAAGAAATGGAGATAGTGTGGCCTGGAGAGCTCACTGAAGAACAGACTGCAATCTCTTTGCTCTGAGGTAGAGGGTTGGAAACGATCTCTTCTGCTCTCTCAGAAGAGACACGGAAAACCGCCAGGGAAAGCCACCAGAGAACAAAAGCCCCCAAAACTGGTTTTCACTGAGCCCATCCCCTCCCCACAGGGGGCAGGGCAAATCTGCCCAAACAGGTTTGCCTGAGTAACAGTGTGACAGGCCCCTCCCTGAGAAGACAGGCTGGGAGAACAAGAGGCCGGCAACCCTAAGGTCCCTATAAAACAGGTGCATCTTGGTTCGGTTGTGGTCAATAATTTGGACTCTGTACATTCCATCAAACACCCTTCAACAGAATGACTAGGAGGAGGAACCCCCAAAATAGGAAAGACTCAGAGACTGTGACTTCTGCCACAGATTTACAAATGGATACAGATATAACCAAGATGTCAGAAATGGAATTCAGGGTAGCAATTTTCACAATAGCTAGAATGGAGAAATCAATTAATGGCAACATAGAGTCTCTAAGGGCAGAAATGAAAACTGAACTGTCAGAACTTAAAAATGCTATCAATGAAATTCAATCTAATCCAGATAATCTAACGGCTAGGGTTAGCAAGGCAGAAGAACGAATTAGTGATCCAGAAGACAAATTGATGAAAAAGAGGAGGCCAGGGAAAAACAACTCAAAATCCATTAAAATAGAATCAGAGAAATAAGTGACACCATGAAACGTTCCAATGTCAGAATTATTGGGATACCTGAGGGGATGGAGAGAGAGAAAGGACTAGAAGATATATTTGAGCAAATTGTAGCTGAGAACTTCCCAAATCTGGGGAATGAAACAGACATTCATGTTCTAGAGGCAGAGAGGACCCCTTCCAAGATCAAGGAAAACAGGTCAACGCCTTGCCAGGTAATAGTAAAACTCGCAAATCTTAGAACCAAGGAAACCATCTTACGGGCAGTTAGGGGAAAGAGATTCCTTACATTCAGAGGGAGGAACATCAGAATAACGTCAGACCTATCCGCAGAGACCTGGCAAGCCAGAAAGGGCTGGCAAGACATATTCAGGGTACTAAATGAGAAGAACATGCAGCCAAGAATACGTTATCCGGCAAGGCTGTCATTTAGAATGGATGGAGAGATGCAGAGCTTCCAAGACCGGCAGAAACTGAAAGAATATGTGACCACTAAACCAGTCCTGCAAGAAATATTAAGGGGGATTCTAAAAAGGAGAAAGACCCCAAGAGTGATATAGAACAGAAATTACAGAGATAGTCTATAGAAACGAGGTATTCACAGGCAACATGATGACAATTAATTCATATCTTTCAATAATCACTCTCAACGAGAATGGCCTAAATGCTCCCATAAAACGGCACAGGGTTGCAGATTGGATAAAAAGACAGGACCCATCTCTATGCTGTCTATAAGAGACTCATACTGAACCTAAAGATACATCCAGACTGAAGGTGAAGGGATGGAGATCCATCTTCCATGCCAACGGACCTCAAAAGAAAGCTGGGGTAGCAATTCTCATATCAGACAAACTAGATTTTAAGCTAAAGACTGTAGTTAGAGACACAGAAGGGCACTATATCATTCTTAAAGGGTCTATCCAACAAGAAGATCTAACAATTGTAAATATCTACACCCCCAACATGGGAGCAGCCATTTACATCAGCCAACTGTTAACCAAAATAACAATACCTTAACTGTAGGAGACCTCAATACTCCACTCTCAGCAATAGACAGATCATCTAAGCAGAAAATCAACAAAGAAACAAGTGCTTTGAATGACACACTGGACCAGATGGACCTCATAGATATATACAGAACATTCCACCCTAAAACAACAGAATACTCATTCTTCTCGAGCACACATGGAACTTTCTCCAGAACAGACCACATACTGGGTCACAAATCAGGTCTCAACCAATACCAAAAGACTGTGATTATTCCCTACATATTCTCAGACCATAATGCTTTAAAACTGGAACTCAATCACAAGAAAAAATTTGGAAGAAATTCAAACACTTGGAAGCTAAAGACCACTCTGCTCAAGAATGTTTGGGTCAACCAGGAAATCAAAGAAGAACCTAAGCAATTCATGGAAACCAACGAGAACAAAAACACATCGGTCCAAAACCTATGGGATACTGCAAAGGTGGTCTTAAGGGGAAAATACATAGCCATCCAAGCCTCACTCAAAAAAAAAAAAAAAATCCTGAATTCACCAACTAACTTTACACCTTAAAGAACTAGAGAAAAAGCAACAAACGATGCCTAAGCCACACATTAGAAGAGAAATAGTTAAGATTAGAGCAGAGATCAATGAATTAGAAACCAGAAACACAGATCAGATCAACAAAACTAGAAGCTGGTTCGTTGAAAGAATGAATAGGATCGATAAACCAATGGCCAGACTTATCCAAAAGAAAGAAGAAAGGACCCAAATTAATAAAATTATGAATGAAAGGGGAGAGATCACGACTAACACCAAGGAAATAGAAACAATTATTAGAAATTATTATCAACAAATATATGGCAATAAATTAATCAACCTGGAAGAAATGGATGCCTTCCAGAAACCTATAAACTGCCAAGACTGAAATAGGAAGAAATTGACAACCTGAATAGGCCAATAACCAGTAATGAGATGGAAGCAGTGATCAAAAACCTCCCAAAAAACAAGAGTCCAGGGCCTGATGGATTCCCTGGGGAATTCTACCAAACTTTCAAAGAAGAAATAATATCTATTCCTCTGAAGCTGTTTCAAAAAATAGAAACAGAAGGAAAACTTCCAGACTCATTCTATGAAGTCAGCATTACCTTAATCCCCACACCAGGCAAAGACCCCATCAAAAAGGAGAATTTCAGACTGATATCCCTGATGAATATGGATTCCAAAATTCTCAACAAAATCCTAGCTAATAGGATCCAACAATACATTAAAAGGATCACCCACCACGACCAAGTAGGATTTATCCCCGGGACGCAAGGATGGTTCAACATTCGCAAATCAATCAATGTGATAGAACACATTAATAAGAGAAAGAAGAACCATATGGTCCTCTCAACTGATGCAGAAAAAGCATTTGACAAAATACAGCATCCTTTCCTAATTAAAACTCTTCAGAGTATAGGGATAGAGGGAACATTCCTCAAGTTCATAAAATCCATCTATGAAAAACCCACAGTGAATATCATCCTCAATGGGGATGGGCTGAGAGCCTTTCCCTTAAGATCAGGAACACGTCAAGGATGCCCACTCTTGCCACTATTGTTCAACATAGTACTAGAACTCCTGGCAACAGCAATCAGATAACAAAAAGAAATAAAAGGTATTCAAATTGGCAAAGAAGAAGTAAAACTCTCTCTCTTCACAGATGACATGATACTTTATGTGGAAAATCCAAAAGACTCCACCCCCAAATTACTAGAACTCATACAGCAGTTCAGTAATGTGGCAGGATACAAAATCAATGCACAGAAATCAGTCGCTTTCTTATATACTAAAAATGCAACTGTAGAAAGAGAAATTAGAGAAACGATTCTATTTACAATAGCACCAAAAACCATAAGATACCTCAGAATAAACTTAACCAAAGAGGTAAAGGATCTCTACTCTAGGAACTACAGAACACTCATGAAAGAAACTGAAGAAGACACAAAAAGATGGAAACACATTCCATGCTCATGGATTGGAAGAATAAACATTGTTAAAATGCCTATGCTACCCAGAGCAATCTATACCTTCAATGCCATCCTGATCAAAATTCCAATGACATTTTTCAAAGTGCTGGAACAAACAATCCTAAAATTTGTATGGAATCAGAAAAGACGCCGAATCACCAAGGAAATGTTGAAAAAGAAAAAGCTGGGGGCATCATGTTGCCGGATTTCAAGCCTAATTACAAAGCAGTGATCACCAAGACAGCATGGTACTGGCACAAAAACAGACATATAGACCAATGGAACAGAATAGAGAGCCCAGATATGGACCCTCAACTCTATGGTCAAATAATCTTCAACAAAACAGGAAAAAATATGCAATGGAAAAAAAGACAGTTCCTTCAATAAATGGTGCTGGGAAAATTGGACAGCCACATGCAGAAGAATGAAATTTGACCATTCTCTAACACCATACACAAAGATAAACTCAAAATGGATGAAAGACCTCAATGTGAGACAGGAATCCATCAAAATCCTAGTGGAGAACATAGGCAGTGACCTCTTTGACATCGGCCACAGCAACTTCTTTCAAGATACATCTCCAAAGGCTAGTGAAACAAAAGCAAAAATGAACTTTTGGGACTTCGTCAAGATAAAAAGCTTCTGCACAGCAAAGGAAACAGTCAACAAAACAAAGAGGCAACCCACAGAATGGGAGGAGATATTTGCAAATGACACTACAGATAACGGGCTGGTATCCAAGATCTATAAAGAACTTCTCAAACTCAACACCCAAAAAACCAAATAATCAAGTCCAAAAATGGGCAGAAGACATGAACAGACACTTCTCCAAAGAAGACATACAAATGGCTAAGACACATGAAAAAAATGTTCATCATCATTAGCCATCAGGGAAATTCAAATCAAAACCACATTGAGATACCACCTTACACCACTTAGAATGGCTAAAATTGACAAGGCAAGAAACAACAAATGTTGGACAGGTTGTGGAGAAAGGGGAACCCTCTTACACTGTTGGTGGGAATGCAAGTTGGTACAGCCACTTTGGAAAACAGTGTGAAGTCTCCTCAAAAAATTTAAAATAGAGCTACCCTATGACCCAGTAATTGCACTCCTGGGTATGTACCCCAAAGACACAGATGTAGTGAAAAGAAGGGCCATATGCACCCCAATGTTCATAGCGGCAATGTCCGCAATAGCCAAACTGTGGAAAGAGCCGAGATGCCCTTCAACAGACGAATGGATAAAGAAGATCCATATATACAATGGAATATTACTCAGCCATCAGAAAGGATGAATACCTAACTTTTACATCAACATGGATGGGACTGGAGGAGATTATGCTAAGTGAAATAAGTCAAGCAGAGAAAGTCAATCATCATATGGTTTCACTTATTTGTGGAACATAAGGAATAGCATGGAGGACATTAGGAGAAGGAAGGGAAAAATGAAGGAGGGGAAATCAGAGAGAGACGAACCATAAGAGACTATGGACTCTGAGAGACAAATTGAGGGTTTTAGAGGGGAGGGAGGTGGGGGGATGGGTTAGCCTGATGATGGGTATTGAGGAGGGCATGTAAAAAACACACTGAGGGTTCTAGAGGGGAGGGGGGTGGGGGGATGGGTTAGCCTGGTGATGGGTATTAAAGAGGGCACGTTCTGTGTGTAGCACTGGGTGTTATGCACAAACAATGAATCATGGAACACTACATCAAAAACTAATGATGTAATGTATGGTGATTAACGTAACAATAAAAAAATTTAAAGAAAAAAAATTGGAGGGCACGTACTGCATGGAGCACTGGGTGTTATATGAAAACAATGAATCGTGGATAACTACATCAAAAACTAATGATTTATTGTATAGTAGACTAACATAACATAATAAAATTAAATTAAGTTAAAAAAAAAAAAAAAAGGGCACCTGGGTGGCTCAGTTGGTTAAGCGACTGCCTTCGGCTCAGGTCATGATCCTGGAGTCCCGGGATCGAGTCCCGCATCGGGCTCCCTGCTCAGCAGGGAGTCTGCTTCTCCCTCTGACCCTCTTCCTTCTCGTGCTTTCTATCTCTCATTAAAAAAAAAAAAAAAAAAAAAAAAGAAAAGCTCACTCAACACAATAAAATGGGATTTATTCCAGGGAGGAAGGATGGTTCAATATTCACAAACCCATCAATGTGAAACATCACATTAACAGGAGGGAGGATAAAAACATTTAGGTCATCTCACTAGATACAGAAAAAGCATCTGACAAAACACAACATCTATTCATGATACAAACTCTCAACAAAGTGGGTGGAGAGGAAACATTTCTCAACATAATAGCCATATATGACAAACCCACAGCCAACATCATACTCAATGCTGAAAAACTAAGAGCCTTTCTATTTTTTTTTAAGATTTTATTTATTTATTTATTTGAGAGAGAGAGAGCACGTACATGCAAGCAGGGGGAGTGGCAGGCAGAGGGAGAGGGAGAAGCAGGCCCCCTGCTCAGCAGGGAGCCCAATGCAGGGCCCAACCCCAGGATCCCGGGATCATGACCTAAGCCAAAGGCAGATGCTCAACCAACTGAGCCACCCAGGCGCCCCCTAAAAGCCCTTTCCTCTAGATCAGAAACAAAACAAAGATGTCCACTCTCACCACTTTAATTCAACATAGTACTCAAAGCCCTAGCCACAGCAATCAGACAAGAAAAATAAAAGGCATCTAAATCAGTAAGGAAGAAGGAAAATTGTCACTATTTGCAGATGACATGATACTATACATAAAAAACCCTAAAGACTCCACCAAAAAACTATCAGAAGTAATAAATGAAGTTAGTAAAGTTGCAGGATACAAAATTAATATACAGTAATCAATTGCACTTCTATACACCAATAATGAAGCAGCAGAAAGAGAAATTAAGAAAACAATTTCACCAATAATTGCACCAAAAAGAATACAATACCTAGGAGTAAATTTAACCGAGGAGGTAAAAAGATGATAGAGAAAGAAGATGACAGTGAAAGAAACTGAAGATGATACAAACAAATGGAAAAATATACCAGGCTCATGGATTGGAAAAATCAATATTGATAAAATGTTTATACTCTCCAAAGCAATCTACAGACTCAATGCAATCCCCATCAAAATACCAACAGTATTTTTCACAAAACTAGAGCAAATAATCCTAAAATTTAAATGGAACGACAAAAAAAAAAACCAAATAGCTGAAGTAATCTTGAGAAACAAGAACAAAGCTAGAGGTATCATAATCCCAGGTTTCAAGAATAACTACAAAGCTACAGCAATAAAAACAACATGGTACCAGACACATAGATCAATGGAACATAATACAGAGCCCAGAAATAAATCCACAATTACATTGTCAACTAATCCACGACAAAGGAGGCAAGAATATACAATGGGGAAAAGACAATCTCTTCAATAAATGGCACTGAAAAAACTGGATAGCTACATGCAAAAGGATTTAACTAGAACACTTTCTTACACCATACACACAAAAATAAACTCAAAATGGATTAAAGAACTGAATGTGAGACCTGAAATCATAAAACTCCTAAAAGAAAACATAGTCAGTAATCTCTTCAACATGGGCCTTAGCAACATCTTTAAGGATATTATCTCCTCAGGCAAAACAAAACAAAAACCTAAAAGCAAAAATACTGGAACTATACCAAAATAAAAAGCTTTTGCACAGCAAAGGAAATATCAACAAAACAAAAAAGCAACCTACTGAATGGACAAGGATATCTGCAAATGATATCAAATAAGGGCTTAACAACCAAAATATATAAAGAACTTATATAACTCAACACTAAAAACACAAATAATTTTATTAAAAATGGGCAGAGGATCTGAATAGACATTTTCCAAAGCAGATGTACAGATGGTCAACAGACACATGATAAGATGCTCAACATCGCTCATCATCAGAGAAATGTAAATCAAAACCACAATGAGATATCACTTCACACAAGTCAAAATGGCTGGCATCAAAAAGAAAAAGAAATAAGTTTTGGAGAGGATGTGAAGAAAAGGGACCTCTCATGTACTGTTAGTGCAAATGTAAATTGGTGCAACTACTGTGGAAAAGAGGGGTTATTTTTCTTTTTCTTTTTCTTTTTTTGAGGAACCTCAAAAAATGAAAAATAGAAATATCATATGATCCAATAATTCCACTACTGGGTATTTACCCAGAGAAAATGAAAACACTAATTCAGGGTGCCTGGGTGGCTCAGTCGTTAAGCATCTGCCTTTGGCTCAGGTCATGATTCCAGGGTCCTGGGATCGAGCCCCACATCAGGCTCCCTGCTCAGCGGGAAGCCTGCTTCTTCCTCTCCCACTCCCCCTGCTTGTGTTCCCTCTCTCGCTGTGTCTCTCTCTGTCAAATAAATAAATAAAATCTTTAAATTAAAAAAAGAGAAAGAAAACACTAATTCAAAAAAATATATGCACTGCAGCCTTATTTACAATAGCCAAGATAAGGAAACAATCTAAGTGTCCACAGATAGATGAATGGATAAAGAAGAAGATACTTATAGAGAGATATATATATATACAGTGGAATATTATTCAGCCATAAAAAAGAATGAGATCTTGCCATTTTCAACAACATGGATGGAAGAGAGAGTATTTTGCTAAGTGGTATCAGTCAGACACAAGACAAATACCATATGATGTCACTTATGTGTGAAATCTAAAAAACAACAACAACAAAAAAAGACAGATTCATAAATACAGAGAATAATCTGGTGGTTGCCAGAAGGGAGATGGGTTGAAGGGCTGGGAGAAATAGGTAAAGGAGATTAAGAGATACAAACTTCCAGCTACAAAATAAATAAGTCATGGAAATTAAAAGTACAACATAGGGAATATATATGGTGATAGATGATAATATACTTATCAAGGTAAACACTGAGTAATATATAGAATTGTGAAATCAATATGTTGTACACCTGAAACTAATATAGCATGTATGTCAACCATACTTCAATTAAAAACAAAAAAGAGGGGCGCCTGGGTGGCTCAGTTGGTTAAGCGACTGCCTTCGGCTCAGGTCATGATCCCAGGGACCTGGGATCGAGCCCCGCATTGGGCTCCCTGCTCGGCGGGAAGCCTGCTTCTCCCTTTCCCACTTCCCCTCCTGTGTTCCCTCTCTCACTCTCTCTCTCTCTCTGTCAAATAAGTAAATAAAATCTTTAAAAAAAAGAGAGAGAGAGAGAGGTCCAAACTTTCAGAAAAAAAAAACGATGTTCTACATCTTTAATCAAAGAAAATGTAAATTAAAACCACAATGAAGTATTACACCCAAAAGAATGACGAAAACTAAAAAAAAAAAAAAACTAATAATACCAAGTATTAATGAGAAAGTGGAGCAACTGAAAGACTTAAATACTGCTCGTGGGTGTATAAATTCATAACAACCACTGGAAAATCAGGTCAGACACAAAAGAATACGAGTGTATTATTTTATCCCATAAAATTCAGAAAGAAAAAAAATACTAATTTTTATATTGGGAGTCAAGGTAACTTTGGAAACTCTTGGTAACCAGAAAGAGGACACGAAGAGACTATTCTATTTCTTGATCCGGCTAATGATTACAGAAAAGTACTCATTTGTGAAAATTCAATGAGCTGTGCATTGGAAATGAGCACTTTTCTTCAATAGTTATACTTCAATTTAAAAATTTATTTTAAAAAATAATAAGAGCAAAACAGTAATCTCCAGATATACAAAAATTAAGAATTCATACCAACACATCTTTACTATATGAACACTAAAGGATGTACTTCAGAAAGAAGCAAAACAATCCCAGACAGCAGTGTAAAGGGATGGAAGATGAGGCCAAGGAGGCGGTAAGAGTCAAATTAGGAAGGTACAGCATGCCAAGCTAAGAAATCAGAGCTCCTCAGCAATCTAGGAAGTTTTTTTGTTTTTGTTTTTTTTAAGATTTTATTTATTTATTTGACAGAGAGAGAGAGACACAGCGAGAGACGGAACACAAGCAGGGGGAGTGAGAGAGGGAGAAGCAGGCTTCCTGCCGAGCAGGGAGCCCGATGTGGGGCTCGATCCCAGGACCCCGGGATCATGACCTGAGCCAAAGGCAGACACTTAACGACTGAGCAACCCAGGAGCCCAGCAATCTAGGAAGTTTTTAAGCAACAGAGTGATTTGATTAAACCTGTTCATATCATTCTGTCTGGACTTCGCTTCATTTGTTTGCTACTTAAGGTTCTTTTAAGAGGTAATTCGAGTATTATTTTTAGTAATCCTCACTCCACTCTATGATCTATCCCTCTTCTGCATTTCTACAGCACCTCTTGGAAGAAGACAGGGTGTTTAGAGTATAGGTCTCAACTGGCCAGCTAATTGCAGACTAGCCAACTGCAGTTAGCAAATTAACTCAAATACGCTAGTGTCCATTATTTATACTATTTTTTATAAATAGCAATCTGGGAGGTGGAGCTGTATGAAGTTAAAAAATAATAAACTAGACAGCAGATGAAGGAAATAGCTGGTGGGAAGAGTAAATCCAAGTTCAATTTTGCCAATTTCTCTTTTGCTGATATGGCTCCAGAAAGAAAGTCATATGAAAGGTACATAACATAGGTGCAAGAGTAAAAAATTAGTTTTCTGAAGGACTGTTAGAATGATGACAGTTTAAATTTCATAAACACAATCAATCATTTAAAAGTTTACATTAACGAAAAACCAAAACATTTGCTTTTGTGAATACCTGGAAGGTTTCCATTGTAGTCCACATCTTCTATTCCACATCCCCATTTAACGAGAAGCTGTAAACAGCCAAGTCGCCCATGAAAAGCTGCATAGTGCACAGGCTTCCATTCTCTCTTATCAGTCACACTGGGATCCTAGAGGTAACATTCACAAGAACTTAGTTTCTTTCCATTTGTAGGAGAAACAGTAAGTCTAGCAGCTTAATTCTGCAAATGAAAATTGGAGGCTGTTCTTAAAAATATAAGGCAAACAATAAATGTAGTAGAAAAATTTACTACTACCACTGATTTAAACATATGAGTTAATAAGGCACTAATAAAATTTTATAAAATAGTCTTTTTAAAAAGAATGTAACTTGATCCATAAAAATAGTTTTTAAAAAGGAACTTAACTAGGGGTGCCTGGGTGGTGCATCAGTTGAGTGCCTGACTCTTGGTTTCAGCTCAGGTCATGGTCTCAGGTCATGGGATCTGGCCAAGTTGGGCTCCACACTCAGCACAGAGTCTGCTTGGGGTTCTCTCTCCCTTTCCACCATGCCCCGCCCCTCCCTCTCTCAAATTAATAAATAAGTCATGGGGTGCCTTAGTCCATTGAGCATCTGACTCTTGGTTTTGGCTCAGGTCGTGAGCTCATGGTTGTGGGATCAAGGCGCAGGCGCGGCTGCGTGACCAGCAAAGAGTCTGCTTGGGATTCCCACTGCCTCTCCCTCTGCCCCTCCCACTCATGCTCTCTCTCTAACAAAAATAAATAAATCTTTTAAAATAAATAAATAAATCTTCACACACACACATACACACACACAAAAAGGGAACTTAACTAGTCATTTTACTGATCACAGGCTTCTGACCAATAAAATGAAAGGGATGGATTCAAATGATCCAATCCTATCCTTGAAAGCATAAAGAGTTAATTAAAAAAATACCTAATAGGCCCTTCACTATTTCTCTAACTACAGAAACACCAACTCTTAACATAATGTCTTCAATAAAGGTAGTTCTTTTCTTATAAGTTATTTTTTTACAACCACTGTGTAATATTGAAAATAAATATCACAATGAATGAAATTTCTGAAGATAAAAATCACTTTCTAAATTAGTGTATGAAATAAGTTACAAAACAAATAGGTAAACACAGAAATTCAGAAAGATTTACAATCACTGGTTGAGATGTGTTTGGAAGCTTCAGAATCTTCCCAGTTAAACTCTGAACTGACATGAAGAACCCGCAGCCTCTGAAATACTTTGTACTGCTAAACTGGGGTTTTTCTGAAGCTTTATCTAAATTATGCTCCTATGTTTAAAGACAGAAAAGCTAAAGAGAGCGATCAAATTACTTCCGCAAAGTCATAAAAGGGATTTAAAAAGTCAGGGAGAGGTAACTAGGCTACCAAATGCTAGTCCATCTATACGATTACACATTCTCACATATTAACAGGAATCTCTCACCACTCCACTTCGGAGCATTATTTGTAAAGTGAAAGAATGTCCATGTGTTGCAGCAAGGTGTAAAGGAGTGCATCCACGATCATCTTGAGCTGTCAGATTTGCCCCATTGATTATGAGAGCCTAAAAATAGAGAAATAACAGTGAGTGTACATAAATATGTTAAATCATAAATGCAGATGTGTAATAGGCAAGCAGTTTATCAACCTATAGCTACATTATATAAGTTCTTATATGTGCCACAAACAAAGTACGAGAAATTCTTAGCTAATCCTAAGAAAATGCTTGAGATCCTTTTTAACCTTGCCTAGGAGATATTTATAATACCTGATTTCATGCATGTACATACAATTTATAAGGCACAGTTTTCAGAAACAGAGATTAATAATCACTAAGTTAAATACTTTAATGCTAAGCTAATAAACTGAGAAGTAAACTCACTATTTCAAAAGCAGAATCTTTTATTAACTGGGTTTTGAATATACTGTAGGAGGATTTTGTTATTAAAGTAACTAGTTCTAGCTCCGAATCAAATTTCTAACTTCATCTGAGGAGATTCCATCTGAATTTACAATAGGCCTAGTTTCTATATAAGGATTATATCATAAACACAGCACACCCCTCTATATAATATACCGAGTAATCTGCTTAAAAGAATTGTTAGTTAATATTTTTTAGTTTTACTCCCTCAGACCTTCTTTTTTAACCAGCCTGTATTTACCAGTATCTTAGCAAAAGACTCCATCATAACTCATATCAAGAGCTTTAAGAATAGTCTTCCTAATTAACAAACTAATCAATAATCATCACAAATCATACCCTGAGTATTTACTATACTTTAAAAATCACTACAAGGACTATGAAGACATGTCAACTTAGAGAATTAGGACATATGTAGAGACAATGATAATCAATTATATAAAGCAGTCCTTGATAATTCAACAACTACACAGTAGAGTACCAAAAAACACCACAACATCTCTGAGAATGAAAAGATCCCTTTGAGGGAGAAAAGGACAATCAGAGCCATGGGAATGGTTTGATCTAATGCTTAGAGGAAGGAAAGCTTCATTTGACCCGAATGTCCCCTAAAGTTACTATTTTTTCTCTTTCACTGCCTCCTTCTCAAATTAATACCTTAAGGCCTCAACTTCAAATTGACCTGCAAACAAGATGCCATCCCTACCACTGCATGGAAATACAGCAAACTTTACCCTAGAGTGAGCTCTCAAGTCCAATGGCATTCCCTTAGTTTCATCCTGTAACTCTGACACTCGGCCTAACACTTCTTCCCTCATTTGTACAGCCCAATGCATCCTGGCTCTCCTATCTCTGACTTCGTCCTCTGAATTCTTTACTCGTTTCTCTGCTTCCTACTATCACTACTAGTAACATTCTTCAACATTCAATCTTCAATACTCTATTCTCTTCTCTATACTTTATTACTCCTGAAATCTTTGTCTCAGCACCCTTTTCAACTGCCTGGACCTTCTTCTCCGAAATGACCTATAAGCCCCCTAAACAACATGTGCCAAATTGAATTCGACATTTTTGCTCCCATATCTCCCTTGCCTTTCAGATTTCCCTATCTGTAGTGTCATCATTATCTGCCATTCTGTCTCAAAACTTTAAAATTTTCACTCTACTTTGTCAACTCCTGCTTTGCAAGAGGTCTTCATTTTTTTTCTTTCTCACTGCCACCACCTAATTTCTCCCTCTGGGGGTAGTGATGACACCAAAAGTCTCTAACTGCTCTTCTTGCCTCCAAAGTGTCTCCTCATCCTAGGTAATCCCAGATATATCTTGTTAGAGTAATTTCCTGAAATACTGCTTTCATTACTTCATTCCTCTGTTAATGTTCATGTGCATGTGTATGTATGCATAAGTATGTATGTGTGTTACATGTATGTGTAAGAGTATATATTAGTACACATATAAAAACTCTCTTATACAAATGAATCTTTATTCTACTTCTAAGACATTTTACATACCTGGCTATCCAAACTTAATTCATAACAGTATACAACAACAAAACATCTACAACTCTGTCAAACTCATATAATAGTTTATCCCCTGAACACACCTAATTTTTCCAATTCAAGTACCTCACATAGAATTACAGCATGGAGATTAAGAGAATAAAATCTAGGTTCAAATCCTGGTTTTGTCACTTACTTAGGCAACATACTTAACTCTCTGAATCTGATTCTTTATCTATAAAAAGGGGAACTCATAAGATTGTTGTATTAAATGAAGTGATGCACGGGAAACTGTAATCACACATAAAAAATGATAATCATTTTTCACTGCTCCTTACCTTTCTGAAATCAAACTGTTCTTTTCAGCTTAGTTGAAGTTTTATTGCCTCCATTAATGATTTCTCTATCTCCTTCTAATCATTAGAGCCTTAATCATAGACTATACTTTGTATTGTTTTGTAATTCACTGAGTAGAGAGCCTGTCATTCCAAATAGAATCTCAGGCTTCTAAGAGGCAGGAACTGTTTGCTTATACAATTTTGTATTCCTCCAAATTCCAGTCTATTTCAGTACATTGATTATATCTAGTTAATCTAAGAAGCTAAATCCTGCACATATTAATGTGAAATTCTGGCCAGGAAATACATTAAATAAGAAATTTTAGGCATGATAAACTATTAAGGAGATAATCTGGTCATGTCCGTGATATCCCTTTAAAACAACCCATCAATAGCCAATTACGTCAGAGATAAAAGGATCCCCAGTCTTACACAATTTGTTTAAGCTGTATTTGGTACCAAATATCTGAGTCATGGAATTCAATAAATACTTGTTTAGGACAAAGAACTAAATCTATGAGTCAAATTATTAGAATAAAAGCAACAGCCCAACAAAACTATGCTAAAGTTATTAAATATATTGATTTTTTAAAGTAGCCAAAGTTATTATTACCTGCATACAAGCATCCTGACCTCTGATTGCAGCTATGTGAGCTGCTGTCCAACCTCTCAAAGTTACTTGTGCGATATCAGCTCCATGCCAGAGGAGCCAATGAAGACACTAAATTAAAATAACCAGTGATTAACAAGTGATAAAGCAGATGTTTTTTAACATCTTTAGATCTTTGAAGTTTAGTCTATCATCATGAAATACCACAGCCTGGGAAGCATTGTAAGTAAATGAGGGGTTTAAGAAAAACAAAAGCATAAGAACAATGATATGGTAACCCCACTCAGCCGTATTATTGGGTCAACAGAACAGTGGAAGCTGTGGCAAATTGGAGATCACATTCATTGTCCATAAGGCGTAATTGCTACTTAATCCCAGCCAGTTGTTACTGTAAGTGAAATGCTGATCCAAATCTTATATTTCACCCATACTGTATAAGCCAAACAAAACACATCTGTGAGTCAAGTTCACTCAAAGGCTGCCAATTTGCAACCTCTGCCACAGATCTTTAAATGGGCCCAAATGCTTCTGTATCAGAGCAAACACGGTTATTCTGACGATACTCTCTAAAAAGGAAAAAAAGTCGCTTATAAAAAAATGGGGTGAGAGTCAAATGCATCTTCATTTAATATCTTTTTTAATTAATGTAAATCTCAATAGAATACAGTACTAGAGGTCTGTGCCCCATACAGTGTTACTGTCTTTGTATGTTCAAGTTTGGAGATTCTATCTTCAAGAAGTTTCTTTTTAAAGAATTGGTTGTATCATTGGGATATACTGTCACATCAGTCATAGCCGTATCATGTGTTGAAAGGCTTAATATTTAGGTATCATTGGACTGTCACAGAGATCAGTGGCCAATAAAATACAAAGATTAAATAAAAGCTCAACATCACTACTAATCACAGTAAGTCATCCATTTATCAACAAATATTTATGGAGAGACTACTACATGCTAACACTGTTCAGTTACAGGAAAATAAAACCACTGCAAACATTCGTGTAACAAGTTTTCTATTTCTCCTGGGTAAATATGTAAGCAGGATTACTGGAACATAGGTAAGTATAGCAATGTATAAGAGTTGCAGTTGCTCCATATTCTTGCCAATATTGGTAGTATCATTTTTTGTTTTTGTTTTGCCATTCTAATAGGTGTGTATTGGCATCTGATTGTGCTTTTAATTTGCATTTCCTTAATGGCTAATGATGTTGGACATCTTTTCATGTGCTCAATTGCTATCCACATGTCCTCCTGAAGTGTCAAAGTCATTTGCCCATTTTTTAATTGGGTTTTTTGTTTTCTTACTATGGAACTATTAGAGTTTCATATGCTCTGGCTACAAGTTCCTAGATATGATTTGCAAAGATTTTTCTCTTATGTTTTCTTCTAGAAGTTTTAGAAGGTTAAGTGTTCCATTTGTTTATGATCTGTTTTGAGTACATTTTTACATAAGGTGCCAGATATATCATTATCTCACTTATGACTGTCCCATTGTGCCAGTACCATTTAATGAAAACACTATCTGTTCTCTATTGGATTTCATTTGCATCTTTGGCAAAAGTCAACTGATCAGGGGCACCTGCGTGGCTCAGGTGGTTAAGTGTCTGCCTTTGGCTCAGGTCATGATCTCAGGGTCCTGGCATCGAGCCCCAAGTCAGGGTCCCTGCTCAGTGGATAGTCTGTTTCTCTTTTTCCCCTCTGCCCCTCCCCCCACTTGTGCACTCTCTCTCTCCCAAATAAATAAATAAAATCTTTAAAAAAAAAATCAACTAATCAATCAGTAAGACTTCAGAAATGGCTAAGTGAGGAACTTGGCAAATCCTTCCCAAGCAATGATAAAACTAGACAAAGTAGGGGCACTTCCGTGGCTCAGTCAGTTAAGCATCTGACTTCAGCTGAGGACATGCATGATCTCAGGGTCCTGGGATAGAGCCCCACATCAGGCTCCACCCTCAGCAGGGATTCGGCTTGTCCCTCTCTCTCTGCCCCCCTCCCACTCGTGTGTGTGTGCCTGCTCTCTCTCTCTCTCTCTCTCTCTCTCTCAAATAAATAAATAAAATCTTCAAAAAAAAAAAAAAAACTAGACAAAGTTGTCAAAAACAACCATGTAAAGACTCTGGGAATTTGTCAGAGGCACATAACAAAATAAGAAGCATTAACTTAAGAAAATATTCTGAATCTCAGTAAGAACAGGTGGAGTCTGCAGCAGAAAGCCTGAGACTACAACTATCCCTACCCTGAGCTACATGGTGCGGAAGTTCTACCCAGATGGACAGCTCCATTGCCCTGCTGGAAGGAATGAAAATTCCATGCCCAGGCACAAAGTCAAAAACAATTCCAACTCAGGGGCCAAAAACCTGGAAGAGCCAACATCAGAGCTCACCTGAAGTCACAACACTGGTGAAGGCAAACAAGCAAACTAAAGACCACACAGAAAATTAATGGAAAAATCCAAGAAATGAGACAGTGAGTGGACCTTGCTAAGATTCCACTTATCCCTTGTAATCTACAAGGCCATGTATATGTACAAAGCTGCTTATATTCAGGAAGGAATAAAGAGGGTCCAAGTTGACTAGACATCCCTGGCTAACATAAGGCCTTGCAAACACATTTGGAAAAAAAAAAAAAGGAAAGTCAAGTTGACTTGTAAACTGCTTGGACTTGAAAAACATTCCCCAAGCCACACACAGACTCAGCAAAAGATGGAATCCTTACTAGCTCAAGGTATATAAACACAACCTCTGATCAATCACTGACCCAAGAGTGAGCCCTAGGAAACCAGATTTAAAAATACTAACAAGAATTTTTTAAAAATCAAAACAAACAAACAAACGAAAAAAACTGAGTAGTGACTACATACTGTGGGGAAACAGACTCCACATAATTAGTCTAAGCAAGTCAATCAAGCAAATACATAGCAACAAGCACATCTGGGAGGGATGGGGTGAATAGGATCAGACTTCAAAGCTGCTACAATATATAATCTAAAATGTGCAGTTTTCAAAATGTCTAGGCAAACTAAAAAATTATGAGGTTATAATTATACAAAGAGTGTGTGACCCATACACAGGGGGAAAGAAAATAATAGAAACTATCCCTGAGAGGGCCCAGATGTTAGACTTAGCATGACTTCAAAGCTGCTATTATAAATAGCTTCAGAGAACTCAAAGAATTTATAAAAGAATTTATATTTAAAGAATTAAAGGAAAGTATGATGACAATGACTCATCAAATAGAAAATATAGACAAAGAAAAATAAGTCAGAGAAAGATAAATACCATATGATCTCCTTTATATGTAGAATTTAAGAAACAAAACAAATGAGCAAGGAAAAAAAAGAGAGAGACAAACCAAGAAACAGACTCTTAACTATAGAGAACAAACTGATGGTTATCAGAGAAAAGGTAGACGGGGAGTGGCTGAAATAGGTGATGGGGCTTAAAGAGTACACTTATAAAAAAAAAAATATAGGCGCCTGGCTGGCTCAGTTAGTGGAGCATGTGACTATGGGTTGTGAGTCACACGCCCAATGTTGGGTGTAGAGATTACTTAAAAAATAAAATAAAAATCTTTAGGGGTTCCTGGGTGGCTCAGTCAGTTAAGGATCTGCCTTCCGCCCACATCATGATCTCAGGGTCCTGGGATCAAGCCCAGTATCGGGCTCCGTGCTCAGTGGGGAGTCTGCTTCTTCCTCTTCTTCTGCCCCTCCCCTCGCTTGTGCTCTGTTACTCTCTCTAATAAATAAAATCTTAAAAAAAAAATTGACCTAATCTCAGCTGGTCCGCCCGAGACCCCCTGAACGCCAACCCTATTCCCCCCGCGCGGTCCCATTTCCGCTCCAACAAGATGAAAGAAACTATCATGAACCAGGAGAAACTTGCCATACTGCAAGCACAAGTGCGCACTGGTGGGAAAGGAACTGCTCGCCGGAAGAAGAAGGTGGTTCATAGAATGGCTACAGCAAATGATAAAAAACTTCAGTTCTCCTTAAAGAAGTTCGGGGTAAACAATATCTCTGGTATTGAAGAAGTGAATATGTTCACAAACCAAGGACCAGTGATCCACTTTAACAACCCCAAAGTTCAGGCGTTGCTGGCCACCAACACTTTCACCATCACAGGCCATGCTGAGACAAAGCAGCTGACAGAAATGCTACCCCGTATCTTAAACCAACTTGGTGCAGACAGTCTGACTAGTTGAAGAAGACTGGCTAAAGCTCTGCCCAAACAATCTGTAGCTGGAAAAGCACCACTTGCTACCGGAGACGATGATGACGATGAAGTTCCTGATCTTGTGGAGAATTTTGATGAAGCTTACAAGAATGAAGCAAACTGAATTGAGTCAACTTCTGAAGAAGATAAAACTTGAAGAAGTTACTGGGAGCTGCTATTTTATATTATGACTGCTTTTTAAAATTTTGTTCATGGATCTGATTAAATCTGGATCTCTAATATTTTTAAGCCCAAGCCCCTTGGACACTGCAGCTCTTTTCAGTTTTTGCTTATACACAATTTATTCTTTGCAGCTAATTAAACGGAAGAAGCCTGGGAATAAAGTTTGAAACAAGGTTAATAAAGTTCTTTGCCTAAGAAAAAAAATAAAAATAAAATCTCCAATAAAAATTAATATATAGGGATGCCTGGATGGCTCAGTCACTTAAGGGTCTGCCTTCGGCTCAGGTCATGATCCCAGAGTCTTGGGATAGACCCCTGCACTGGGCTCCCTGCTCCGCGGGTAGCCCGCTTCTCCCTCTCCCTCTGCTGCTCCCCCTACTTATACTCACTGACAGTAGTTAACCAGTACCACAGAGTAAAACAAGTATGATGGGAGATGAGGTTGGAGAGAGAAGTCCCTTCTAGCAAATATCTTAAACTTTATTATGACTTATAGGGGATAGAGTCACTACATGGACTTAAGAAAGGTTTCAAGTAACATCAGATATTAGTTTTAGAGGGATAACTTTATACTGAATATGAACTAAAGGTGGATGAGACAGAAAAGAAGAAAATCAGTTAGATCTAAGGCAGTGGCTAGGAGGATGGAGAGGACAAACTCAGGAGACAAAGATGGAACAAAATCAAGGATCTAGTAATCAGTTCTCACTGCATCAATGTGCATTATGAAGTGCACCTTCAGACACATGTTGATACTGTGTTTTACCTCTGGAAAAAACGGAGACAATGCAATAATGATGCAAATTTAAAAACAGAGCTACCCTATGACCCAGCAATTGCACTCCTAGGTATTTACCCCAAAGACACAGATGTAATGAAAAGAAGGGCCATATGCACCCCAATGTTCATAGCAGCAATGTCCGCAATAGCCAAACTGTGGAAAGAGCCGAGATGCCCTTCAACAGATGAATGGATAAAGAAGATGTGGTCCATATATACAATGGAATATGACTCAGCCATCACAAAGGATGAATACCCAACTTTTACATCCACATGGATGGAACTGGAGGAGATTATGCTAAGTGAAATAAGTCAAGCAGAGAAAGTCAATTATCATATGGTTTCACTTATTTGTGGAACATAAGGAATAGCACGGAGGACATTAGGAGAAGGAAGGGAAAAATAAAGGGGGGGGATCGGAGGGAGAGATGAACCATGAGAGACTGTGGACTCTGAGAAACAAACTGAGGGTTCTAGAGGGGAGGGGGGAGGGGGGATGGGTTAGCCTGGTGATGGGTATTAAGGAGGGCACGTACTGCATGGAGCACTGGGTGTTATACGAAAACAATGGATCGTGGATCACCACATCAAAAACTAATGATGTAATGTATGGTGACTAACATATAATAAAATTAAAAAAAAATGATGCAAAGTCATTAGCCTGGAAAATTAAGAAAGGGAGGGAAAAGGACACTTGGTTTAGTTTTAAACCAATTTGAGATCCTATCAGATATGCCTGAGCTGTTGATCAAGCACCTGATACATAAGCCAGAGTTCAAGAGAGAAGCAAATCAATGAATTACTATGCAGTAGTGATAAAGCCAAGGAACTCTAAAAGACTACCTAGAGAGGATATAAAGTAGGAGATAAAAGGTCATTAGCAGAAGAAAAAAAAATATCTATATTTGTACAGAAGGCAGAGGAGGTTAACCAAAGAAGACTGAGAGTAATCAGAAAGGCTGAAAGGATACCAGGAAAGAGAGGCCACCCCATCCTATTTGAATATGGCAGAATAAGATCACTACTTCTTCCTTTCTTCGAAATCAAAAAAAAAAAAAAAAAAGAGCAAGATAAACAGGAAGAAAACCCCATCTTTGATGAAACTAGGAGATATCTGAAGCCAGAGAACATATGGGAAATCTGCCAAAGTGTAGATCCAAAAGGGATGCAGAAAGAAACAGAAAAAAATACCTACCCAGGGTTATAAACTCAGAAAGAACTGGCAAGGCATATTTCTCCTAGGTGAAAGGAAGCCACTAAAAGGCCAAAACAAAAATCCTTGTTTACAACAGTTCAAGCAGGGCACACAAACTGGAAAGTATGAAGTTATCAGTAGAAAATTATCGCTCTCAAACTAATATGTGATGTTACTTGAAACCCTTCTTAAGTCTATGTAGTGACTCTATCCCCTATAGGATAAAGTTCAAGCTATTTAATATAATTCTCTGGACCAGATTTGGTTCCAAGAAGCAGGGAATGCCAAACAAACAAGAAATCACACAGAGAAACCATATTCATAGAAAGCAGTCTCTGTGTGGCAGGGGCAACAAAAGACTTTGTAGTGAACAGACCCACTGCAGCCTATAGGCTGGAGAAATGTCATGAAAATAAGCTCCACACAATCTCGAATCATGAGGAAAAAGTTCAGGGGGCTTTGCACACAACCCAAGAATAAGTTTTGCATAAAAATATTCACTAAGGGGGTGCCTGGGTGGCTCAGTCGTTAAGCATCTGCTCAGGTCGTGATCCCAGGTGCCTAGGATTGAACCCCACATCAGGCTCCCTGCTCAGCAGGAAGTCTGCTTCTCCGTCTCCCACTCCCCCTGCTTGTGTGCTCTCTCTCACTGTCCTTCTCTGTCAAAAAATAAATAAAATCTTTAAAAAAAAATTCACTAAGCACTGCCTGTACTAGCTAAAAATTGAAACCCACTAAATAGCCATCAATCAAAAAGTAGAGAAATTCTGATATTAGTCTAAGAAGATGTTATTGGAACATGTCTGAAAGAAATGGAGTACATAGATGTAACCACATAGTTAAGGCTCAAAAACACATTGTTGAACACAAAAAGCAAACTACAAGATGATACACATGATGATGTCATTTATATAAAATGTCATAAAAACAATGCTATAATCATATGCAATAACAACATAAAGTATAGATGGGAATATTAAACACCATATTCAGGGTCGTAGTTTTATCTCTGGAGTTAGAAGGAGAGGAATGGCACCTGAGAGGGGTGCTGAGGGACTTCACATGCAACTCTAGGAAAAAGGTTAGGATTGACAGAGCTAGATAGTCATATGTTACCCTCTATAAATTACCCTCCCTGCTTGCCTTTGGAACTCAGTCACCACATTGTGAGGAATCACAAACGAGCCCAGGTGGAGAGACCTCACATAAAAACCCACATGGAGAGGAATTAAGGTGGCCAACATATAGCCAGCATCTTCCACCAGACATCTGCATGAACAAGCCTTCAGAAGATTCCAGAACCAGCATTTAAATCTTCCAGCTGAAGCCCCACACATCACGAAATAGGGACAAGCTGTCTCTGAGATCCAAATTCCTAATTTACTCCTGAGCACAAATGGTCACTTTATGCCACTACCTTTTGGGATAATATGTTACAAAGGCATAGTAACAAGAACAACAAATATTACAATGAAATGAAAAGTATTTCCAGTGCCTAGCATAAAGTCTCAGTCCTGTTTGCTAAATTTTCAAAACTGCTAACAGTTGTAAACTTACTTCAGTTTAATAATTTATAAAGCTTCTTACCTCCAAACTTCCAGAATGTGCTGCCCAATGTAAAGGGGTAAACTTATGGAGAATGTCAACTTCATTAATGCAGACTCCTCGTTCTATTATATCTGAAAGCTGCTTTACATCTCCAGCCCGTACTGCATCATGTATGTTACCAAAATGAACCTTCTTCCGGGCACCTATTGAAAATCAAATTGCTTAACATATATTACAAAACTTAAAAAAAAAAAAAAGACTAAAGCAATGATTCAACAGAAAGCACAAAATCACTTTGGTTTTCCAAACAATTTACTACAAAGATGTTTGTGATTAACATCTCAATCAGACTTCCATTTCAGCTCTAACACATCAAGAGCACGGAAGTTATCACTCCCATAGGTAGAGGAAAAGCTGAACAAACAGAAAATCAACAACTTTTCTTGGACTCATCAGAGGACCGAGGTCTCAGGGCCAATCGGTTCCCTGAGTCTGGAGAGACACACAAATACAGAAAAACACAAACAAGTTCAGCTTACCTGGAGCCAAAACCACCGGAGCCATAAACTTCAAAGCACTGAAATGGTAATTTTGACAAATTGCTAGATGCTGGGCAAGTATTAGCCTACGAGTGAGAACTCTTTGGGGCCACAGTCTTAGAAGGCCCCCACATTTTCATAGATTTTACCCCACCAGGGTAAATCCCACCAGGTTATCACTGTGAAAAGTCAAAAAGAATCACTTCATGTCTTTGTCAGGGAAAGGGGGAAAGCAACCACTTTGAAATATACCCAGCGCATTCTCCATGAGAGAGACCTACTCTCCAGTGATTTTACCAGAGCCTTATCTCATATAGGCTGATAAATTCTATCAATCTATTTTTCTTATCCTTCTCATATGTACTATACTAAGAAAGGAATGGCAGGTCACATGCTTACTTCATACACTCCAGTGGTCTTATATTTTATAATTTAATGTTCCAAACATCGAGACTAGATTGTGACTGTGCAATATTTTAATGTGTACCTAAGCCAGAAGCAACAAAGGTATCTAAGCATGAACAAACAGTTGTTGGAGGAGAAAGAAGAGAGTTTAATCAAAGCATTTCCTAAACAAAAAGGCACAATTCCTGACCTCAAATTGTTTTCGAAAGAACTCACCAACATTTCTGGTAGATAATCTATGCAATCTGTACTACTACTTATTTATGTATATGTCCTTTCTCCACAACTCAAATGTTAATTTCTTGAGGGCTGGAATCATATCTTACACCACCCCTTAACAAAATGCTGCACATTTTATTCAAAAATCCTTTCTGAGCATCTACCATGTGCCAAGCACTTTGATATTATTGAATAAGGAAAGGGTTAAGGTATAGGCAGGGAAAGACGGGGGGCTCCTGGCTAGGCTCTGAGACTATTCCTGGCAGGTAGAAGCACTAAGACAGAGTGAACAGGATATAAGAAAATAGACCACCTGGCTTCAGATGCTTGGGAGTATTCTTCTTTGCCAGCTACAGTGTATCACAGAAAATGACCAAACCTCAAAAAATTAAGCCATTAAGGGTGTTATCAATAGTCCTTGCTCAAACCAAGATGGCACAAGAATCTCAAGGCCACAAGTTTCCCAGTCAGTTCTCAATAAAAGATAGCCACTAAAAACCCTCAGTGGCAACCCTCTCACTCTCGAGAGCTTTTTCTGTATCCTTGCTTAACAAAACTCTACTGCTTTACTCATTCTCCTTTGACTATGAGATTCATTCTTCGATTCCATGAGACAAGAACCTAGCTCTCCCACTTCAATATGATGGAAAATGGACATGGATTTAATACATTTTCTTTCCACCAACACTTTAAAATCTACTTGGATAAATTCGATAAAATAAAAAAAACTGACTGATGCACTAAGAAAGTACAGGTAAAATTAAGACTTTGGAGAAGTAAACATTTAAGCAAGACCTTGAAGAACAATTAAGATATATCCATATGGGGAAGGGTGCAAGGAAGGGACCAAAAATAACCAAGCCATTTAATAAATGTTTAATGATGTTAATCCCTTAGGTCAGACCTTCATTCTTCTCCTTTAAACTAATACTACAAGATCTACAAATGATGTTCTACCCACTCTAATCCACTTTATACAGAGACACTATCCTGATCACTTCATGCCTCTACTCCACTAACTGCTTCTGGTTATCCACTGCTGGTCTAGAGAACAAAGTCCAAACTCTCAGAATGACAATATATGCAAGCCCATAATTTGGCTCCATCTAATTGTATGCCTTTTTTTTTCACCCCATCCCATCCCAATTCATTCATTCATCCACACATCCATCCACTCAACATTAATTTGGTGTCTACCACAAAGATAAAAAGATGAAGACAACATGGTCTCTATCCTCAAAGAACTCACAGAAAGATACAAATACAAATTATAAAATAATATGGTAGGAGCAATGACAGAAATAGCCATAAAAACTTATGGAAGCACAGAAGACATCTAACGTGGCCACGGTAGGAAGAAAGGGGAACAGAACGGATTTCTGGGGAAGGTAAGATCTAAAATGAATCTTCAAGGATTAGCAGGAGTTTGCCAGGTAAAATGGGGACAGGGAAAGGCAACCTAAACAGCATGAACAGTAGGATGTGGTCAAGAAACCACACACACACACACACACACACACACACACACACACACACACACACGCAAAACCCCATCCTATTGCTGAAGGGCAGCAAAAAGGCAAGACTGGAGACTCAGGAAGACCATGTTAGAAGAAAGCTACAATAGTCTACACCAGAGAGGTTGAAACCCTCAACTAAAAGAGTGGCAGTAGGAACAGAAAAGGAGACAGATTCAACAAATATGGAAATAGAATTAATTGAACTTCGATGCATACAGTGGATGAAATAAGGAGAAACAGGATGACTCCAAGGTGTCTGGATTAGTTACCTGTAGCAGACACCAAAGGATAGAGAGGGCATATGGATTCAAAATCCTATTTTGCACATGTTGATCTTGAGGTGCCAAAGGAAGAGTTCCAGAAGGGAGCTGTATATATGAGTCTGCAGCAGATCTCAGTGTTAGGTGTCTCTCAGTATTAGTTTTTTTCTGATACCCATCCTCACCCCATAGTGAAGCCAATGGCATGCTACTCTTTATAATATTCATCACACTAGTTATTATTTGCTCAGTATTTATCTTTCTTCCTAGAAGGTAAGGAATGTGCCTGTCTTCTTCAGTGATATAACCTTAAGATACAACAAATATTAGGCACTCAATTAATATTTACTGGATGATTGAGTAACGCAGAATTCACTAGGGTTTAAGTCATAGTACACGACCAGAAAAAAAGCACTAGTGATGGCATTATCCGGAGGGGGGGTGGGGACAGCATTTAAGGAAAGGATGGAAGAAAAGTCATCTAAGGGAAAGGGAGAGTCAACAGAGTGGAAGGAAGAAAACTAGGTAAGTCTAAAGTCATCTCCACAGGGTCAAATGCTGCAGAGAAGCCAAGAGTCCCTAACATTTAACAAGCGTTTATGTCAATCTGGGCAAGAAGTTTCAGGAATAATGCAGGTGGAAGAAAGAGAGGAAAGCTGAAGTGAAGGAGGATGAGAAACAGATGAACAGCTTTGGGACCCACTTAAAATAGGTCAATTAAGGGAAATTAGGAGTCACGGCTGAGAAAGGAAACTGCCAGAAAGGGCCAACGCTGTTGTGGGTGAAATGAGAAAAGCACAGTGGCCGAGACAAAGGTAAGCGAAGTGGTCTGACTCACACGGGGTTGCAGTCTCCCTAGAGGAGGTGGAGGGGCCTGAATCGGACACCCCTGGCATGGTGCGATCCCTCGGACTCCGGGGAGGACTCGAGTCCAGGCCCCCGCTGCTGCGGCGATCTTCACTTGCTGTCACCCACGAGCCACTGTAGTGGCTGCCTTCGTCGTCGCTAAGACCGGGGACCCGGTCCTCCCTGGTTTTCTCCCAAGAGCTCCGGCAGCGGAAACCCTCGTCTATACTTTCTCTCTCCCAGAAGCCACGGAGGCAGCAGCTGGTGTCTACGCTCACCGCGGAGGAGTCGCTGGCCGCGTAGCCGCGGTCTTCACTTATTCCCTCCCAGGAATTACTGAGGCTGTGGCCGCCATAGACACTCCCTTCCTCCCAAGAGCCACTGAGGCGGCGTCTGCAGTAGTCACTGCCTCTCTCGCCGGAGTCGCCGGGTTGGGGGCCCGGGACTTCTCTGACACCCTCCCAAGAATCACTAAAGCAGAGGCCGCGGTCTTCTCCGACCAGTCCCTCACAGTCACTAGTTCGGTGGCTGCCGACCTCACTTAAATTCACGTCGCTGCTGCTGAAGCCTTGGGCTCCCCTTACTCTCTCCCAGGAGCTGCTGTGACGGCGGCCTCCATCTCCCGTAACTCTCTCCCGAGAGACACTGCCCAGGTTTTCATTGACTCTTCTCGAATCACTGGGGGAGAAACCGATGTTTTCACTTAGTCTTCTTGTAGAGCCCCGACAGAGGTGGCCGCCGTCTTCGCGGATTCTTTCCCAGTCTTCACTGGGACTAAAGTCCTGGTCTTCGCTAACTCTTTCCCTTAACTGGCCGCCGCGTTGGCCGTGTCGGCCGTTTATCCTCCACACGCGATGGCTACTGAGGCGGCCGCCGTCTTCGGTTGCTACTCCCCGCGAGTCATTCTGGCGGCGGCCGCCGTGGGCTGGTACCCTCTCCTCGGAGTTGCTTTCCAGCGTCCCGACTCCAGCCAACTTGTTAGAGGGGTCGTGGAGCCGTTGCCTTGGAAACGGGTAAACTTCCGGCGTGCTGCGGTCATTTCCACTTCCTCACGGCCTTGCGTCACTTCCGACTTCCCCTCAACCTTTTTCAAGGCTTCGCCTCTAGAGAAATCGGAGGATGGTAAGAACCCGTGTTCGTGAAATTCGGCACGGTCTCACATCCAGCCTATCTAGGCCCTGTCTCTCTAATGACCTACCATCCATCGCGCTTTCCATGCCTCAGCGACGCAGGTGGAGACTCCAGGACTGCAGTTGCGTAGGTGACCCGTGTGGCGCGGGCCGGGTGGGGCCTTTCTTCGTTCTTGGCAAACCTAGTATAATTTTTAAGCGCTTGTTGGAACATTGGAAGAAATATGTGCTAACCTACCATTTCACAGGTATGGAGAAAGACCCAGAGGAAAAGTTAGCTGCAGCCGCTTTCATTATTGAATGCTTATTAGTGCCAGGCTCTTGGGTAATTGCTTGGCGCTTAATTCTCAGAATAATTTTGTAAGGTAGGTGTTGTCCCTGATTTGTAGGTGAGGCAATTTAAGGTATCAGTAATTCGCTAAGGACAAACAGGTAAGTTGTGGAGCCAGTATAAACACAGGTCAGTAGTCAAAAAGACTGCCCCAGGATTCCTGACTCCCAACTCCAAGGTTCCTTTTAATGTAAAACGTTCACTTTCAACAGTTTGGCCCACATCTTTTTCTCTAACTTTATTGCTTAATGTGTATTCTTCCATTCACTCTTTATTGAAAATACAGGGGAGTGGGAGGGGACATCTGGCTGGCTCAGTTGGTAGAGCTTGCGACTGGATCTCAGGGTGGTGAGTTACAGCCCCACGTTGGGCTTGAAGCCTACTTAAAAAAGAAAAAGAAAATACATGGGTTTAGCAGCGGAGAATAGAGAAATTAGAATTCTCTACCCGCCAAGGGTATCACCCACCTTAATTCCCCTTTCACCCTTTTTTTTTTCCCCATCCTTATTTCTTTGCCACAGGTTTTGTTCTTAAACACACTTGGGAAATTCCCCTCACCCTATCTTACCTCTCTTGAAATACAGTAAATTGACTTTAACTTCCATAGCCTCTTGTAATATTGGTAATATTAATAATTGTCATTTGCTGAGTTCATGTGAGTCTGACACTGTACTAAGTACTTTATATTAGTTTTGTTATTTAATCCTTAACATAACCTACCAGAACAGTATTACTCTTCCTTTTTACAGGTAAAGACAAAAAGCACCAAAGTTAATTGCCTGAAGATTCGCAGCTAGTAAGTATTAAGTACCTGAATTAGGTGTCCAACCTAGATCTTTGATTTTGCCGGACATACTTCTCAAAGCCTCTGAATTTTCACAGCCTTTATTAGACCACTTAACGCATTATATTAAAATTACCTATTTAACAGTTGATCCTCACCCCGACTCCCCAAGGACTCTGAGCTTCTGGAAGGTAGGGACTGTATCATCATTCATCTTGGTTTTCCTGGCATTCAGAATACTTAGTTCAAGGGGAGGGCTTAGTAGCTGTGGTGTGGGTTAGCAGATGGCTTGACGATCAGTTGTTTGGTGGATGAACTGATAGAATGAAAATCATCTTTTTTACAGTTGGGAGGGAATTTGGGATTAGTCATCCCAGTCCCCTTATCTTTAGAAATAGGGCAACTAAGGTGTTTTGTCTTACCAGACGTCTATTGAGTTATTAATAGGGGCCAGTTTCTATGCTAAATGATTTGCAAATAGTTTCAAACTTAATCTGTATTATTATTTCTGTTTTTACAGATGAAGAAACTGCTCACATGTGGCCAAGATCACATAAGTAGGAGGTGGGGGATTGAACCCACTCTGACTGACTCCAAATTAATACAGAGTTTGTAGCCACTTACATAATAATGGTAAAGGCTTCGTTTATTGCAATGTTGTATGGATAAATTCACTGAGGGTCAGCACATCCTTAAAGGATGCACAAATGTCAGGAAGGATCAGAAAAGAAAACAGAAGTAGCAGAGAAGCAGAAAAAATAAAATCTCCCAAAATAAACTTAAAGGAATTAATAAAAACAGATACTAATGAAATAGAAAATAAAATTAATAGTAGCTTCTGTTTGAAAAGGACAATAAATAGGGCGCCTGGGTGGCTCAGTCATTAAGTGTCTGCCTTCGGCTGAGGTCATGATCCTAGGGTCCTGGGATCAAGTCCCGCATCAGGCTCCCTGCTCCGCTGGAAGCATGCTTCTCCCTCTCCCACTCCCCCTGCTTGTGTTCCTGCTCTCGCTGTCTCTCTCTGTCAAATAAATAAAATCTTTAAAAAAAAAAAATAGACACTTAGCAAATCTAAAAAGAAAAGAAAGCAGTATTTGGAAATAAAGGGAACATTACAGATACGAGGGACTTCCATAATTAGAAGTGAACTTAGAAAAGCCTTATACTAATAATCTTGAAAACTGACTTGAACAATTTTCTAGGAAAATACAGACTTCAAAAAATTGGCTCAAGAGTTAGAAAACCTTAATAAACTGATAATCATGAAAGAATGCCCTATATATATATATCCCTGACAGAAGTCACCAGGAACAAAGCATAGAGAAGAATGGAGTATGTCCCAACTATGAAAGCATAACCATAGCAGAATCGGAAAAAACAATCAAATAAAACCTAGCTCAGTCTCACTTATGAATACTCATGCAAAAACCTGAGGAAACAAGCCAACAGTGCATTTAGAGAATGATGTCATAACCAAGTTGGGTTAATCCTACCAGTAAAAGGATGGTCAACATTAGACAAGTAATGAAAATTTTCTATATTAGTAGATAAAGGAGAAAAACTATATGGCCATAATTGGTAATGAAAACACTTGAAAAATTATCATCTATTACTGATTTTTTAAAAAAATACAATTTATATTAAGCAAGTAACAAAAGGAAGCTTGCTTAACTGGATGAAGGGTATCAACCAGAAATAAACAGCACACTTAATGTCATGAGCCAGGTTATATCTCCTGTCGTTCATACAATTCAACATTTTTCTGAGAATTTTGGATCCAGTATAATAGTAGTAAGCGAGAGAGAAGTAAGGTATGAAATTGAAAAGGAAGGAATTAAGATAAGTGATACTGTTTACCTGGAAAATCTATAAGGAAGATGGTAAGCTCTCAGCAACATACAGAAGATTTTTTATAAACTAGGTATAATCAACTTTTAAATGTAAAGAACTCACATTAGCAACAATGGTGAAACATTCTAGAAATCTATCAAGAAATAAGCAAAACCTACATTAAAAAAAAATTTCATTTATGGATGTTACAGAAAATCAGAATAAATGGAAAGATCTGCTGTGTCCCTAGATAAGTAGGCTCAGTGTTGTAAAGATAAGATTTTTTTTTTTTAAGATTTTATTTATTTATTCATGAGAGAGAGGCAGAGGGAGAAGAAGGCTCCCAAGGAGCAGGGAGCCCGACGCGGGACTCGATCCCAGGACCCTGGGATCATGACCTGAGCCGAAGGCAGACGCCCAACCATCTGAGCCATCCAGGCGCCCCGTAAAGATAAGATTCTCCTCCCATTATAAATTCGTTGCATTTCAAGTAATTCTAACAATTTTTAGTGGAAATCAACGAGGTGATTTTTTATTTGGAAGAATATAGGTGCAAGATTAACCAAAATGTGTTTTTAAAAAGAAGAATGAGGGGTGCCTGGATGACTCAGTCGGTTAGGTGTCTGCCTTCGGCTCAGGTCATGATCCGAGGGTCCTAGGATTGAGTCCCGCATTGGGCTCCCTGCTGAGCGGGGAGCCTGCTTCTCCCTCTGCCCCTTCCCCCTGCTCATGCTCTTGCTCTCTCTCAAATGAATAAATAAATCTTTAAAAAAAATAAAAAAGAATGAGACCTCACCCAAATACCCATCAGAACTACAAAGCTAGGTTATTTGTAACAGGGAGGTACTGGAATAGGATCAAATAGTGGAACAAACAAATTCAGAAATAACCCCATGTATACATTTGTTATAGAGGTGGCATTTCAAATAGAGAAATAAGCTCTCTTTCATATGCAAAAATTTCAGAATTGAAGATATTAAAGTTCTAGAATACAGAAATTTGTTTAACATATCTAAGGCAGGGCTTCCTAAGCAATACAAACTCCAAAGATAACAGAAAAAATTTATAAACATTTAAAAGGCTACAAGATACATTACCATGAAGTTGAGACCGGAGGTAGACAGTATTTATCAAGTCTGAGAAAGAGTAACTCTAGATACACTAATGAGCAAAACGTGTGATTAAAAATACCAAAAGCAAGTACACCTGAGACTAACGAATGCTGTACGTCAACTATACTTAAATTTGAAAAAAAATTACCAAATTTACTCAAAACTCATTGAGAAAATGCTCTCAGCACGTCACTATGATAAAAACTAGAAGATGGATAATGAGTGTTGGAAGAGGTCTGAAGCCTCTGCTGGTGAGATTTTAAATTGGTGTGACCCATGAAGGACAATTTGGCAGTATCCGTCAAAACTAAACATACATTACCCTGAGTCAGGAGATATCCAGTTGTAAAATATTCAAAATAACGTTCTGTTGTAGTAGGACAGTCATTGCAGTGTGTTATAGTTGTAAATAATTAGACACTTGGATATCCATCAGTGAAAGAATGGCTAAATTATGCTACATTCCTATGAAATACTACAGTTTAAAAATGAGATCTACAGCATTAACATAGAAAAAGACAGTAAATGAAAAAAGGCAAAATGTATGCAATCTTAGTATTTTAAAATTTCTTTGTAAAATTTTTATTTTTTTTTAAGATTTTGACAGACACAGCGAGAGAGGGAACACAAGTAGGGGGAGTGGGAGAAGGAGAAGCAGGCTCCCTGCTGAGCAGGGAACCCGATGCAGGGCTTGACCTGAACTAAGGGCAGACGCTTAAAGACTGAGCCACCCAGGTGCCCCTTCTTTGTAAAATTTTTTTCAAAGAATCTATAGAAGATTAACTCAGTACTTTATAGAACAAGAAAGTTGTGAAAGGAGACTTTTTCTGTATTGATTTTTTTAAGTTTTACAAAAATTCTTCCTAAATAAAAATACAGAAGCACAGAAAAACATGTTATATAGAGCAAGAGAAAGTACTTTTAAGGAGTACATGGGCCAGGGAAGATTAAGAAGCTAAGAGTAACACTGGTTTTGGCAAGGAGTCATTGGTAACACTTAGGAGTCAAGATGTAAAAACCCAGAATGCACAGGATTTCAAGGTAAGTGAGGGACTGATTAAAGGAAATGTCTCAAGTGAAGCATTCCAGAACACAATGAAGTGGGCATCTCAGCATTCCAGAGAAGTGGAGCTCTTTGTAAGTAGGAAACTTATGGTTCCACCTCCGTTTTTTCAAAGAGGGGTCTGCCTAATCTCCCATAAACCACCTCTTTGCATTTAGTTCCACAGGAGGGAGCAGGGCCAATCCCAGGCCAAAAATTCAATTAAATGCGTTTTGGTAACCAATTTCCTTGCCTAAATACTCCCTTCCCTTGCTTCCCAGGCATTCTTGCTCTCCCTTTGATGCCCACCTCCAGACTTTCACCCTGTAGGTGAACTCTTTTTGCTCTTAACTTGCTCTTTCCCACCTGCACAGCAAAGTGAGCCCATATAGGATTAGGAGAAAACCCTACTTCTGCAGAAGTTCACGTCCTTTTGGATGATAGCCTTTCACATTTTTACCTCCAGATTACCTCCTCTTTAGTCTGCTAAAACTTTCCACTTCCCGGCATAGTTAGATACTGTATTTTTCTGAATATTTCGTATAAACCTCTTGTAGCATTTAATAGTTGCTAAATAGGTTGTAAATAAAGTCTGCTGGGAAAACAAAACTAGAATCGTCTATTTTAGGTTAGTTGTTACTTGAAAATCTTTGAATTTTTATTTTTTATTTTTTTGCTAAAGCTTATTTTATTTTTAGCTAAATAACAGATTACTTTGTAGTATTTTCCAGAACAGTAAAGTTAAAACTAAGTTTTAACCAATTATGTTGAAGTCAGAATATTGTAGAGGGTATAAACAATGAAATTTGCAGGTTTTAGGAAATAAAATGCTTTTATTCTCACAAACTTCAACTGTTACTTCAAAAAACAGTATTCCATCTTACATAAGGCTTCCTTTGGTTTTCCTTGCTACACTTTCCACTGTAGATTACTTACTCATTCTAGTTCCCAGTAGTAGGTGTTGATTATTACTTTTCCATCTTTTGGGGCTACAGTTCAGTGTTGCTTTCTAGATCACTTATCAGATCTAGTTCATTAAAATCAACTATGGGTTTTTTTTAAATTCAGATATAATTGACATTATTTTTATGTATAACTATGGAGCTTTCTAAATGGTAGAGGGATTTGAATGAGAATCTACTTAATGAGACCCTCCAGAGATAAACAAGCTGTTAATATTCACTGATTGTAATGCAGTGAAATTTGGGGGCCACGCATCTAAATCACTACCCAATATTCAACCTCCTACCTCAGAAAAACTAGGAACTGGATTTTCAATTCCAACTATAAATACCTATGATCATCTCAGAGGTATTGTCCCTCTCCAAGCTAATTCCTTTTGTGCTATTGATAATCTCTTTTCAGATCTGAGACTGGTCTATCATCTGTCTTCAAGTCTCTCCAATTAACTCCTTTTAACATATATGTTAACATCTCTTTTTTGTCTCATTCTGACTACAATTAAATTTCCAGTTAAATTTCATAAAGAGTAGCTCTTACAATTTTGTCACCTCTCACCCACACAACCCAGTGCAACTGGTGTTAACACCCATACTCACCTGTTCTTCAGTCAGTCATTAGGGGATATTTCTGTATCGTTCCATATTTTCTTGACTTTGTTTACTGCCCATTCTTTGAATTTTTTTTACCATTACTGTTTTTTGTTTTGTTTTGTTTTTTCTCAATAGTGCTTTCTTACCCTTCTACTTAAGAGTCTAAATGTTTGCTTCTCAAGGACTTGACCCTTGATATGGATACTCTTGGTACACTGGTAGGTTAGAATGTCGCCTTTCTTTTTTGTCATACACTTTTAAGCATTTGATAAAAGTTATGATCCCCCCAAAAGAAGGCAACAGAAAATTTTGCCTACGTTTTTGGATTCAGACCCCAGCATTTCTTCCATGACAGTGTTCGTTTATATTCATAAATTCAGCTATCACACAATGTGTTTTCACCTCTCAAATCCAGTGGACACCTATCAGTTTTTCTTACTGAACCTCTTTATAACATTTGACAATCTCATAAATTTCTATTCACTTGATTCTTAAAAAAGATGCAGATAGGATTTGTTTAAAATTTCTGGTGGCTCCCATGCTCACCAGTGTAATACAAACTTCTAAGTATGACCAAGAAGACTCTTCATAATCTATTCAAAGTTGTTAGATTTTTAACCATATAAAAAATTTTTGAAAACACATGTTTTCAAGCCTTTATGTTTGCTGTCCATTCTCCATAGATACCCTTCCCACCAGTGTGGACTCCTATCTTCCAAGACCCAATACCCCAAATACCACCACCTCCATAAAGTCTTCCTTAACCCAATTCCAGGTAGTTTGATGTACCTACTTAAGGTATTCTTTTTAATTGCAGTAGTAGTACAGAATAAAATGAAGCAAAACCAGGTCTACATTCTTATTCTACAACTTTTTGCGTGAATCGATCTGTACGTTGGGGATACCATCTACTATGTAGGATTATCTGTAAATACTAAAGATATATATAAAAAATTTGCCAGTGCCTACCCCACAGTAAATGCTCAACAAAGAAAATTGTTTTATATGCCCATCTCCTCCAATAGATGGCAGAAAAGATTAATCTTCATCCACAGAGTTCCTGGCTTATAGCAGGTGCCATGTTCATGTTTTAAAGAACAGTAATGAACAAAGACGTAAGAAAAAGAAGTCACATTCTAAAGTCATTCAAGAAATAAAGAGATACAAACTGGAAGTTTCTTCATCATTCTATTTATTACATGTATGAATATTAACATCTCATGGTATCCATCTAATTCAGTCAAAACCAACAAAGGAAAAAGGTTAACCATGTTTCAAATGAACATTCTTACAGATTCCCCTGTAACTTAAAATAGAAATATGTTCATCTGCATTAAATCATTTGACATATTTGAAAAATGTCATTTAAAAAAAAAATCACCTTTAGTACTTAAATATATTAATCGTTTGATGGCATCAGTGTCCAAGTTCAATAAAAGTTGCTTCATTAGATACTTTTCAAAAATGGACATCTGGATGGTTCTCTATAGCTAGAGAGATATATGCAAAGTCCTATTTCGTTTTTAAAATTTTTTCAAATCTGGCTTTTCTATTTGAGAAAAGTCCTGCAGTGCTCTCTCACACCCCTCTTTTGAAGGATAAAACTAACCAGAATTTGCTTCTTTAATCGTGGGAAGCTACTAGAAAAAAAATCTTACGTTGAGGTTGCTGTTTAATTCCATTTTCACCCAATAAAAAGTACAGAAACACTGTCTTTATTTGATGGTGTGCATAAATATTACACTCCATGGATAGCAAAAATATTTTTTATTTATAATTTACAGTTTCACAAGTGAAAATCGTACATTTTTACACATACAATTTCATTTTGTTAAATTTGCACACATCTACAGAACTTTCACACAACAAGCACCTGAATCTGTGCAGGCAGTAGGAAATGCAAATACTAAAATGTATTTATTAACCAAATGATAGCTGAAGGCCCTGCCTCAGCTAGACAATTTATATAGATATATGTCTATATATACATAAAAAATTCTTCACCTTCTATATCCAACAGCAGCTTTTTTTTAAAAAGAAAAACATACCTTTCTCATTTTATTTAAACTGACTCGACTGTATCATTTTCTGTTTTAATTTCAGTGGGTGTTGCTATGCTTTCCTCTGTACAAGCTGGTGGGGTATCAATTCGTTCTTCCTTAACTTTGGGACTTTCACAGGGTTCCTGCAATTCGTTTTTGACAATGTTCAACATAATGTTCAAAGGGTTTTCAACTGGTGTCTTGCTGGGAGATGGTGTACAATCAAATGAAGATGTCTACAAAATGAAAAGCTCTGTAAGTTCTGATTGAAGTTGAAAAGTATCACATTAAATGACATTTAGTTTTAGACCCCTTTTATGGGCAAAAAAATATACATATACCAAATGCAACGGAAATACCTGCTTCCCCATAAAAAGCCATGAAAGCAGCCAAATAAAAGGTATACTGAGCATTTAATATGTATTCAGCAATGATCTAAGCCAAGAAAAGCAGTAACCAATTTAAGGCCAAAAGAAGTTGATTAGACATACCTCTATAGTTAACCCCACAGAGATGGTAACCACTACACATACTCTGGAATTTTTATGACTATCCTAATTTCAAATACTCTGACCTCACAAACCATCAAAACGTCCTAGAAAGTTTACTCTTTCAATGACCTAAATAAATCTTCCAAACTGCCTCCTGAACCAGTGTGTTGTTTGGTTTAAAAAAAAAAATGGTTACTCTCAAATATGAAAATGTGAACTTCTAAGGTCAACAGACATGTCTTTCAGATTTCACTTGTGATCATTTAAAAATTATTCCTATGTTATATGGCTTTAAAAAAAAAAAAGGCAGTAAGTGCTACCCATAACTCTAGAAACCTGTGCCCATCATGATCCCTATCTTCAGTTTCTCTCACATTTCTCTTGGCCTACTGCTCTAGTAAAAGACATCAAGACTCAAGTTAATAGAATGCAAGGAATACAGAAATTTCAAAATTTAAATCAGATCCTATCAATCTAGCACAAATATTTGGTGAACAACCTAAATGATATATCAAAACACAAAACAGCTAAATACATCAATAAGGTTAAACTAACAATATTGCTCTGATGCAAAAAAAAATAAAATTTATTCATGTAAATGAGAACAAAGAGTAACCAAAAAGAACTTACATTCTGATAATCTTCATAACATGATGGATGATAAATCTGAAGCAAAAAGAAAAAAAGTAGGTATTCACATGTATATTCATTTCTAACAGACTATTCTGATATGATTTTCTTTTGAAATTTACACCAGAAAATAGCTATCTTTGAAAAGGTAACAAAAACCACTTTGTCACAAATGTGGATTAAAAAAATTTCATCCCAATTTCTCCTTAAACTTGGTTTATACATTTAAGTAGATAACATGGTATACTCTGAAGACAGTAACAGTTTTTTACAATTAAATATAAATTCAAAATCAAAATAGTGTGGTTAGGCAGAAAGAAGACTAACTAGATTTAGAAGACCCAGTCTGGGTTTTATCATTTACTAGTTATGCAACCTCTTATAAGTATAGAACCAGTTGATGGCTAAGACACCTTCCAACCCAAACACTATCAAAGTCCAACACCTTTCTTATAAAAATCAAAAAACAAAAATATTTTTCTTTCAAAGTGGCAAGTTACCCCCTACAAAAAAATAGAATCTTAACACTTTTATAAAGAACTGAAAATTACCTTTCCATCTACTCTAATAGCATTTTTTAAATGCCATTCCTCCTCTTCTTCATCCCAGTATTGTTCAAACTGTTCTTGACAGATTTCACAACTCTAAAATAGAATCATATAAAATGAAATTTACAGAACACATTCAATCACATGAGAAATATAAATAAACAATTAAGGTAGAAGGAATTTAAGAGTTATCTGGAGGTTCAATATATAGTACAGATACAAAACAAGTTCTAAGGATTTTGCATCCTTCCCTGCAAAAATAGTTAACATTTCACTGTTGTTGGTCACTGATAAGGAAGTCAGGGACATTACCAGAGGTAGAAAATTTAATATTCTTCTCTTACCTCAACTGCTCCAGCTGGTCCGGCAGGTACACTTTGGAACTCCTTTTCTTTAGCAGCCTCCTGAGTCTTGAGCACGACTTCTTCGTGCACCTTTTCAAAAAACTGGCTCTTTGCACGTTCTTCTAAATCAGCTATTTCCTCAAATTCTATCCAGTCCTTAAAAGGAGTTGATTTAAAAAGAATATTTTCATTTGTTTCTAAACTTTTACAGCTTATCTTTAATATAATGCCATTGAAAGATAAGGGTACATTTGTCCACAAAATACTTTAATACTGTTTTTTTTTAAATTATACTTTCTCTATGACCCCCATAACTAATAGACTACATAAAGCAACTACTGAAAAATTAAGATCTTAATGTTCATTTTCCATTACCTCTAGAATTAAAACTACTGATCTAAACAAGATAAATTTCACATACAATTTTTTTTACCAAAAAAAGTCACAGAAAAATTAGAATTTTAGAGTTAGAAGAAACATATACCCTTCAAATTTATTTAAAAATACCTTTTATATTCTAGGGGTCAAATTCTATTCAGAAAATTCATGAAATAGCTCCCAGCAATTTTTTAAACTAATACACTTATAGAACGATGTGATTTAAAGGTTAAAAGATGGTTTGGAGGTATACTGATTACTTACCGTTAAACTGTAGTACCAACGTCTATGAGTGACTTTTCTGCTAACATCTTTTTCAGTTCTATTTTGCCGATAATGCCAGTCCAAGTGATCTGCGTATACATCTGTCTGTGATGTTGTAAACCTCATTCCACAGGAGTAACACTGAATACCAGTGTACAGTCGATTTATAACACTATCATAACGTCTATTTTGAAAAACACAGAAATCATCTTTAGTTTTGATAACATGGCTAAATGGCCTTTAAAAAAAAGACAGTTACAAACATTTCAGTTTTCCATATTTTAATAATGGTGAAGTCATTATTATGTTACAAAATAATGTTTCAGCCAAAAGCCGGCTAAAACAATACCCCAAAGATCAGTATTATTCTCTAATAGTGTGTCATTAACCCTCTTTAAAATAACTGAATTTTAGAACATGGGAGTCTATCCTCTTATTGATAGGCCTGGTGCAGTTACTTCCTTTCTAGCTAAAAATGGGAATGATCATCTGCTAACTGCCCCACCCCTCATCTAAAGAAAGGTCAAAGTAGTACAGAAGAAATAATGATAGTACAGATTACTAAAAAGAAAAATTAGACTAATGGCAAACTGAGGTCAGCATCAATCCTTAAAATTCTGGGCTCCCTATTTGGAAAGAAATAGGTATACAGACCAACTAACTGAACAAAGATGGCAGTTATTAACTGTTAATACTGAATTATGATTTAATAAAAAATGGTTTTATAACTGTATGAGGAAGAGTTGGTAGAACAATAAAAGAGCTAGCTCAATCTTCATTTTCAAGAAGTCAAGAGAGTGTCTAAATGTGATAAATCAAGAAATGTGACAAATCAGAAAAATAAGTATCTTTTAAGAAATAGAGAAATAAACGTAAGGAACCATAACTAAAGAGTTAAAAATGGTTAAAAAATGATTCTGGGTGAAGACTAGTACCAGAAGAAAAGGATGCCATCTTTTATTATAAGCCTTTATTGTAAGCCTTTCGTTATAAAACTTTAATTATGTGAATTACTTTGGAAAAAAACTTTATTTTAAAAGGTATAACCACTAGGTGCCTGTATTTTTATAAAGTACCCATGAGGATATAATGAGTCCATAAAGCACTTTTTTTTTAAGTATTTTTATATGAGTGATACAGGCAATAGAATATTGGGAAAAAATATGCACCAAATGTTAAATGATTGGTTATAAGTGAGAAATGTAGGTTGTAGGTTAATTTTATTTTCTTGACCCTGAGATCAAGAGTTGCATATTCTACAGACTGAGCTAGCCAGGCACCTCAGAATTTTCTAATGCTCTACAATGAACATGTATTACTTAGGAAATGAAAATAGATTTTTTAAAAATTTAAATACTAGACTATAAAAATCTCATTTTCATACCTTCAAAAGCACAAGAGTATCAAATAAAGAAAATATAATGATTAAAGAGAAATGAAGATATAAAAGGAAGACATGATTATCAATAGCTAATATTTTAATTCCCCATATTTACTGTACCAAACACAGATAGTAAAAAATAGTAATTTAGAGAACACCTTTTGGCCTAAATACTTGTGCAGCAGACATATTTTAAAAGAGAATTTAAAAACTTAAAACTGGTTTAAAAAAAAACCTGTTTCCTAAATTTTATAAACAATAAGAGGGGTAAAATGAATAGCACTAATAATAATATCCACTGTTTAATTAAAGTCACTGTCCTTTTTATCTTGGAAAATAAGAAAATCAGATTACATACTGTTTCAATTCTTCAACTGTAAAATTAGTAAGATCTGGAACATCTTGATCTTCATTTTGATCTTCCTCCTCTTCAGGGGGAGGCTGAGCAGCAACTTCATTCACTTCTTCAAGTAAAAAAAAAAAATTTTCTCAATACCATTCTCTAAGCATTCTTATTATAGGGGAACACTATTGTGTATTGTAAGCATAGAGAATCCCATCTTGTCTATTCATTGTATTTACTGGCCAAGAAAATGAATACAATTCTTTATTTTGATAAGCAATACTAGGTATGATTTCTTAAAAGTCAATTTTCATGAAATTTTATTTCATCAATATTCAAATTATTTTAAAAAGCTAAATTAATGAAGAATACCTAGTGAAGAATCTGCACATGACATTTGCAGGAATGTTAATTGAAACAATGTGCATTATAAAGGTACTAGTGCCATCTTAGAAAATTTTTGAAGAATTTCATTATAAACCAATTTTATTTGATTTTCAGAAAAAAATAAAAAGTTCTTATTGCAAGAACTTTTATAACTTGTATCAGCATATTATACATCCATCTTTATAACTTAGTGAAATTTTGTATAGTGAAGTACAGAACCATACTTACGTGTTGTAGCTGAATCAGGCTGAGACAATTTGAGAATTCCTGTTTTTAGCAGTTTTGAAAATAATTCATTTACATCCACCTGACTGAGATGATTATCAGGATATGCCTTAGGAAGAGCTCCTTCAAAAAAATAACACTCTTAATTTAAAGAACTTAAAGATGCATATGATACTAAGCATTTTTTAAAGTTTTCTTCAAGATGCCTTATTAACAATAAGTTTGACAAAATCTTGTTAAGGATGAGTGTAATTATCTCAGAAGCTCCTAAAATGAAGTTTTCATTTAGGTTAGCAAGTCATCATCTCTTAAAAATATATTCTAGGATAAATACTAAAAGCTAACACTGAAAACACTGATACTTTGTAAGTATTTATAAGTACTTTGTATGTATTATCTTAAAAAAAAAATTACCTACTTTTGCCTAATTAAATCCATGCCAAAGAAAAGCAGAATACACAGAACAGAAAGTCTCATGCTCCCTTCGACTTAATGCAGCACCACCTCTAGACCCAACTTCCACCTTTCTAATTTTCTATTTCTCATCTTCTAACCACACTGGGAAAGATAGTTTTGTACAGATGAATAGATTGCTATCTCTCAGCACATTTCCAGGAGGGAAAAAAAATAACCCAAAGCCTAAGTGAAAGTATTCCTGCCCCCCATCCTCCTCCCATGACTACCCAGGGGAACGAAGATGAGCCATGTGGCTCAGAGTATACCTGCCCCTCTGACCTTTGCTGAAGTACTACAGTTGCAAAGCGGCCCAGACTACTGCTGAACAGGTGTCACGGTTATTAAAGCTTCAATAATTTGACTAAATGCGACAAGGATAAGTCTTCTCTTTAAAGCTCATTGGTGAGGCAAATCAGTCTTACATATTTTGCTAAGCACTAATCTAATAATTACTATTCTTTAAATCAACTGTAAACACAGTATTTTAATGTATCTGTATGTCACTATTATGCACCTCCCAATACCTCTAGAAAAAAGTTCTGAACTACTACAAACTGCTCTTAAAGGGAGAAAATTCAGTTTGCATCCACAATACACATAACCACCGCATACTCTACACTTAGCCCCTTGTACAGAGGTAGATTAATATCTGTTGAAATGAAATGTCTGAATATATGAATAAATTAGCCTCAATAGTCAGTTACAACAGCATTTCACACACTAAACATTTGTATTTTATTAGAATTAGCTATTTATGTTTCAGAGTTTTAACTAGCTATCCACAAGTCTGCGGGCAGCCAAGTTTAGTGATGAAGGGCATGAACTATGGAACCAGACACCAGGGATTCTAACTAGAAATTCCACTTTCTAGTTGTGTGACATGACCAGGTTGCTTATTATTGTGCCTCAGTTTTACAAAAGGGTAATAATAACTGTTCTTGCCTAAGGTTGTTTTTAGGATTAAATAAATTAATATTTGTAAGGCAATGAGGGGTTGGGAATTAAATATAGTGTTTACTGTTTAAAAAAAAGGTCAATAGTGGGGCACTTGGGTAGCTCAGTCAGTTAAGCATCTGCCTTTGGCTCAGGTCATGATCTCAGGGTCCTGGGATCAAGCCCCAGGTCAGGCTCCATGCTCAGTGGGGAGTGTGCTTATCCCTCTGCCCCTCTCCCCCTCTCCTCACTCTCTCTCTCTCTCAAACAAATAAAATCTTTTTTTTAAAGATTTATTTGAGAGAGAGAGAGAATGAGAGAGCGAGCGAGCACATGAGACGGGGGAGGGTCAGAGGGAGCAGCAGACTCCCCGCCCAGCAGGGAGCCTGATGCGGGACTCGATCCTGGGACTCCAGGATCATGACCTGAGCTGAAGGCAGTCGCTTAACCAACTGAGCCACCCAGGTGCCCAATAAATAAAATCTTAAAAAAAAAAGTCAATAAATCCTGCTACACTATAAATAAGTATCATCCCAGCACAATGCCTGGCATACAGCAAATGATCAATATGTTTAAATAAATAAATGAACATGGGGTGCCTGGTGACTCAGTCAGTTGGGCTTCCAACTACTGATTTCAGCTCGGGTTGGGATTTCAGGGTCGGGCTCAGCAGAGAGTCTGCTTGAGATTGATTCTCTCTGCCCCTCCCCCTGCTCTCTCTCTCAAATCTTTTTTTAAAAAATAAACGAATGAATAAATGAACATATAAGTCTATTTACTACTAAGGAAGAGGTGTTTTTACTTTCATTTTAGAGAAGAAACTTTAAGAGAAGCTGAATATAGAACAATGAATACTTTTCACATCTCTTTAATAGTAAGAACAACTTGAAGAAGGAAGGCATATCTAACATCTCAATACCTCCAACCTAGAAGAAAAACATGTGATTTCCTGTGATGTGTCTATGCCCTGTATGTATACACATGCACCCCAAGGTTACAAACACAAAAAGAAAATTTGCAGCCTTTTTATCTCCTACAAAAAGGAAAAAAATTTGCAATTTTTGCACACTATCTCATGCCACCAACCCCAACACAACAAATCCTCTACTCAACAAGAAAAACTTGAGTTCTAAAGGAAAATATATTAATACAGCAGAAGTTACAAAGTACTTTTGCATATACTACCTTATTTGAATCTCTTAAAAAAAAATTCCCAGGCAAATACTGACTTTATTGTCTCCTGACTACAGAGGAAGCAGCTGAATCACAGAGAGGATATTTGCTTATATCCTGCCCACCTATAAAGTAGGAAAGTATAGGGGCGCCTGGGTGGCTCAGTTATTAAGTGTCTGCTTTCGGCTCCGGTCATGATCCCAGGGTGGGATCATGCCCCGCATTGGGCTCCCTGCTCCGCGGGGAGCCTGCTTCTCCCTCTCCCACTCCCCCTGTTGGTGTTCCCTCTCTCGCTGTATCTCTCTGTCAAATAATTAATAAAAAATCTTTAAAAAAAAAAAATAGTAGTAAAGT